>NC_137128.1:45452406-45479906 GCF_949319135.1 Squalius cephalus | reverse complement strand
TTGTGAGTTATAAGGTCAGAATTGTGTTTTAAAGTCAGAATTGTGAGATATAAAGTCAGAATTGTGAGATATAAAGTCAGAATTGTGTTTTAAAGTCAGAATTGTGAGATATAAAGCCAGAATTGTGAGATATAAAGTCAGAATTGTGAGATATAAAGTCAGAATTGTGAGATATAAAGTCAGAATTGAGTTTTAAAGTCAGAATTGTGAGTTATAAGGTCAGAATTGTGAGATATAAAGTCAGAATTGTGAGATATAAAGTCAGAATTGTGTGTTTTAAAGTCAGAATTGAGTTTTAAAGTCAGAATTGAGTTTTAAAGTCAGAATTGTGAGTTATAAGGTCAGAATTGTGTTTTAAAGTCAGAATTGTGTTTTAAAGTCAGAATTGTGAGATATAAAGTCAGAATTGTGAGATATAAAGCCAGAATTGTGAGATATAAAGTCAGAATTGTGAGATATAAAGTCAGAATTGTGAGATATAAAGTCAGAATTGTGAGATATAAAGTCAGAATTGAGTTTTAAAGTCAGAATTGTGAGTTATAAGGTCAGAATTGTGTTTTAAAGTCAGAATTGTGAGATATAAAGTCAGAATTGTGAGATATAAAGTCAGAATTGTGAGATATAAAGCCAGAATTGTGAGATATAAAGTCAGAATTGTGAGATATAAAGTCAGAATTGTGAGATATAAAGTCAGAATTGTGAGATATAAAGTCAGAATTGTGAGATATAAAGTCAGAATTAGGGCTGAACGATATGGACAAAATTTCATATCTCGATTTTCATGCCAGATATCTCGATATCGATACAATACGATATGACTACGTAAGTACTAAAAAAACAATACATTAGAGTTTGTAAAATACACACTGATGTCTATATGGAAGAGGTAATAATAATCCTTTCCATTATAATTCGACACGTTTTATTCATATCAGATACACATTGTGTAAGTAACTTCAATGTTTACTCTATTCTATTCCCAGTTCACCAGCCACTTACTTTTAAGTATTTCGAGAGAAGTGGATGAATTCACGTGTTGTAAACATAGAGGTTGTAAATCCAACAGATCCGATTCTCTGAACTGCGTCTGCGGCACAAACTAACACGGCGGCGCCCATCGCGCATACAGCTCAACTAACGCGATCGTTATAAAGGTGTTTAAACAACAATATACTTCCACTTGCATGTATTTGACAATCGGAATATCAGATATGTCATGCCATAGCTAACACATTTGTGAATATTCTGAATAAAAAAGGAAAAATGACATAAAAGCAGATCATCATTCATTCAGCGCTGTTGCTGCTGCGGTGTGTCACGTGACAAGCAATGACGCGTCACCATGGAAACGCCGCCCCCCCTCTCACAATATAGTTCCCACGTCCCTGGTAGTGTGCGCGCGCTGGCTTTAGCGGTGCATTCAAGGGCACTCGTAAACTGATGTTTGTTGTGACTGCCAGAGTTGTATGCAGGGCGAGCGCGGAGAGGGGAAATCTATATCGTCGATATCGTTGCTTTTTTCGATAGTAATATCTTGAAAGTTCATATCTCGATATAGATACGATAACGATATATCGTTCAGCCCTAGTCAGAATTGTGAGATATAAAGTCAGAATTGTGAGATATAAAGTCAGAATTGTGAGATATAAAGTCAGAATTGTGAGATATAAAGCCAGAATTGTGAGATATAAAGTCAGAATTGTGAGATATAAAGTCAGAATTGTGAGATATAAAGTCAGAATTGTGAGATATAAAGTCAGAATTGAGTTTTAAAGTCAGAATTGTGAGTTATAAAGTCAGAATTGTGTTTTAAAGTCAGAATTGTGAGATATAAAGTCAGAATTGTGAGATATAAAGCCAGAATTGTGAGATATAAAGTCAGAATTGTGAGATATAAAGTCAGAATTGTGAGATATAAAGTCAGAATTGTGAGATATAAAGTCAGAATTGAGTTTTAAAGTCAGAATTGTGAGATATAAAGTCAGAATTGTGTTTTAAAGTCAGAATTGTGAGATATAAAGTCAGAATTGTGAGATATAAAGTCAGAATTGTGAGATATAAAGTCAGAATTGTGAGATATAAAGCCAGAATTGTGAGATATAAAGTCAGAATTGTGAGATATAAAGTCAGAATTGTGAGATATAAAGTCAGAATTGTGAGATATAAACTCGCAATTCTGACTTCTTTTCTCACAATTGCATGTGTAACGGAGGCCAGCTAGTAGTCGCTGTGCGAGTAAACCTCACTCCTCTAATCTCAATAGGCTGACTCTGACGCCGGAGACCCGGGTTCGAGGCCCGCACAGAGCAGGCGAGTAGGGCCTGTGTACCCTGGAAATCCAGAGTTCTCGCGAGAGCACAAGTTGAATTTGCTCAGCGAGTTACTCTGGCGTTGAGTAATGATGCTCATTAAATATGCCCTTGTATCCGAGCTGCACCAATCACATCGGGTTATCTGATATAGGCGGGCCAGAGGCGAGCTAAACAGAAGACGACAGCGCTGTGACGTCGAAGTCATTAGTAAACATTGCAAGATGGCTCTGGATGAACACCAGTTGTTTGAAACGGCTTTGGCCGCTACAATGAACGAGTTAGACTTGGCTTTTTATCTAAAAGAGGAACAGAAGACGCCGCTCGAATCGTTCCTTTGCAAGAAGGACGTTTTTGCTGTTTTGCCGACCGGATACGGCAAGAGTCTAATCTACCAGTTAGCGCCACTGGTAGCTAAGCGATGCTGTGATTGGTTGTAGTGTTATCCAATTGCGTGCAGTGAGATTTTCAGATGCATGCTTGGTGCCGATTTTCATTAGTCGATGCCAGACCATTAATCTTTCAGATTTAGGCCTGGATTTCCATGCTAGGGCCCAGGTGGAAGGGGTTACACATGTTTATATCACGCAATTGGGAGTTATAAAGTCAGATTTGCACGATATAAAGTCGCAATTGTGAAAAAAAGTCGCAATTATCTTTTAAAATGTTTTATTCTGTGGCGGAAACAAGCTTCAATGCTTTTCTTTAACTCTTTCCCCGCAGGCATTTATTTTAGGTTGCCAGTGCCAGCATGTTTGATCAACTTTCATGGTCCCAGAATAGTTTGTTGATTGGATAGGCTGAACATGCAATATATCAAAAGAAAGAATAGAGCCTCTAGCTTCATGCATTCTTTTTTTTTATCCACAGTTTAATTTGGGTAAGTGTCATAGCAACATTTTGAGCAAAAAGCTGAGAAAGTCACGTTTTAGTCAGAGACTTTGTCCGGATGGGATTCAGAGCGATGATCAGAACACAGATGCAGGAGATCGAGTCCATCAACACTCTCAAAGCTTCACAGTCGATTCCTCTTCAACATTTCATTCAGTAACATATATGTATGTGTATAACAGTATATGCTGTTTAATATCTGATGATCGCTTTAGATTACGTGTGCGTCAGCAATGCTTCTATCGCGTGTTTCTGCTTCTTCTTCGCCTGTGTTTTGATCTGGAGACTCAGGAGGACTCTTTCAGAAGTTGCGTAATAGCGCAAAAAATAAATAAAAATACAGAATCAAATCATTGAATTGGATCTCTGAGAGAATCGGATCAAATCGAATCATTCTGCGTTTGCAAAAAAAAAATGTTTTTCGTGAATCGAATCGAATCAAAATCTATGAATCGTGAATCGAATTGATTCTCTGTCTACCCAAAGATTCAAACCAGTAGTCATTTATTTAAAGAAAAATATAAAACGCACTTAACAAGCAAAGTACATGTTTTAGCTGTCTAAAAATCACTTCCGGAGAGACTGACGTGGGAAATCTTCTGGTTTTTCATCATGTTTCAGGTCTGGGTCATGAAAACGTCTGGATCGGTTTGAATGATCGTACCGTTGAAGAGGATTTCCAGTGGACTGATGGAATGGACGTTGTGAGTCTTTTTAAATATATTTATTAGTCCAAATAATCATGGGTAAACATAACTTGTACGTCCACATGTAGAGCCTGTTCAGCTCTTGTGAATGAAATCAAACTCTCAAACCACATTACATATGTTTGCATGCACTCATATATGTCAGAAGAGCTTTTTAATCAAATATTTAATAAACATTTAGTGTCCTCCACTTATAAACTGATTATTCTGATGTGCATGTGAACAAAGCTTCTGATTCACACACTGGCTGCAATAATCTGACAGTTCTAATAAGACAATATCCAGTTTTTTTGCATGTGTTATTTATCCCATTCAGATTTCAGTGCATGTTCTTATTCCAAAAGTGAGCTCATTTGTAATTGTAAAATAAAACATTAAAATAAAAGGGAATTTGAAAATAATTCAAAAATTAAATATGAGGGAAGAACAAAACACTAAACTTGGTTAAGGTATTTATCTGATTAAATTAATTAGCAGTCAACTACAGGTTTTATTTTACTATGCAAAAAAAATGCATAGAATAACAAAAAGCGGACAGTAAAAAGCATGCATAATCAGTTTTTATTTAATATTCATCTGGTTCTCTCTAGTTTTTGCATGTGTTCATAACTTCTTTGAATAACTGCCTGGTCAAAAATTCTGTTGCACATTTTGTCATGTTTCATTGCGTTATCACAAATAAAACAGTTGTTTCTAAGCACAATGCAATAAGATTACAAAAACTTTTAACACATTTTTAATGATATTTGAATAATATGATGCCCACTGCCTTAGATGTGTTTTATACAATTTATTGGTTAGATAGTTTCTATGCAATTTGCCAAAAATCAGCATAGCAGAGTGTCAGGTGAAAAATATGACATATGAAATGCATGGATGCATTAGCATTTACTGTGGTGAACTGTGACGCAGGTGTACGAGAACTGGCGGGAGAACCAGCCGGATAATTTCTTCGCGGGCGGAGAGGATTGTGTGGTGATGATCACTCGAGAGGACGGCAAATGGAACGATGTTCCCTGCAACTACAACCTCCCCTACATCTGCAAGAAGGGAACAGGTGAGAGAGACTGTGTGACGACGACTGGTCAAAACACTGGGACTTTAAAATGATCAGAAGTGACAGTAAAGACATTTATAATGTTACAAAAGATTCTATTTCAGATAAATGCTGTTCTTTAGAACTTTGAAAATGATTGTTTTCAACACTGATAATAATCATAAGTGTTTCTTGAGCATCAAATCCTCATATTAGAATGATTTGTGAAGGATCATGTGACACTGAAGACTGGAGTAATGATGCTGAAAATCAGCTTTGGTCACAGGAATAAATTACACTTTACTATATATTCACATAGAAAATGCTTATTTTACATTGTAACAATATTTCAAAATTACTGTATTTTTGATCAGATAAATGCAGGCTTGTTAAGCAGAAGAGACTCTTTCATAAGCATTAAAAACTTTAACCAACCCCAGCCTTCTGAAGTGAGCATATGCAGTACACACACACACACACACATTTATCAACATCCTAATATATGATCATCCAACACATTCACTTCACTGACACACACCTCAGAACGAGTCATGTTTCCAGTTTAAGTGGTTATTGATCTCTCTCTCTCTCTCTCTCTGTGTGTGTGTGTGTGTGTGTGTGTGTGTGTGTGTGTGTGTGTGTGTGTGTGTGTGTGTGTGTGTGTGTGTGTGTGTGTGTGTGTGTGTGTGTGTGTGTGTGTGTGTGTGTGTGTGTGTGTGTGTGTGTGTGTGTGTGTGTGTGTGTGTGTGTGTGTTTGAGCTTCACTTAATAAACTGCATGAAGATCTCATCATCACATTGACTTGTCGTCTCCTGTAGCAGTTTAGCTCTCGAGTCTCGACAGTAAAGCAGATTAAGTGTGTATCGATGTGTCTATTCCTCAATAAGAGTCTCAAACACTAATACAGTGTAAAGTCAGTGTGTTGTTTAGCTCTCATATCACTCGTGAGGAGAAACTCTGAGTTCAGCACCTCAGGCCTGCATTTCAATGACTGAGAGACGCTGATTCTCAGAGAACACACTCTTTCACTCCTCAAAACAAGGACGGCTCAGTTTTAGGGCCGAGTTTTCAAACCCCTTTGAGAAGGTCTCAGATTGTGGATTTAAGCTCTGGGCTCGACACTGCACTTCCCACGATGCCGTCCTTTGTGGCGTCTCCGGGACCCAGGCGTTTCTGACGCCAGAGAGCAGATTTACCGCTGAGCCGGTGGCTTTCTGTCTGTGGAAATAAAGCTCATTGTCTGGAGACGGAGAGCTTGTGCCAGGACTTCATTTCATTTATTTCAAAAGGTTAACATTTATTAAAAAAAATTCGTATTTTCCCTCCTGAAACCTGACATATTCAGATTAGTGCTCGATAAATAAAGGTTTCTCAGGGACTGATTGTGATGGGGTCAATTTGACCTGTGTTCGATTTTTTTCTCATTTAGGGTGATGAATGTGCTTGCACGTCTTCCACACACACAGTAGTGGCCAAAAGTGATGTTCACAGGGGATATTTGTTTTTAATGACCCATTAAGTTCGATTAAACCATCAAAATATAAGAAAAATATTTTATATATTTTAAACATGAGGGAAGAATGAAACACTAAACTTGGTTAAGGTATTTATCTGACACAGTTAATTGAAATACAGCTACAGGTTTTATTTTACTATGCAAAAAAAAAAAAAAAAAATGCATAGAAAAACATAAAGCTGATATGAAAAAGCAAACATAATCAGTGTTAATGTTTGTCTGGTTCTCTCTTGATTTTGCATGTGTTCATAATTTCTTTGTATGACAGGCCAAAAATTGTGCTGCACAATTTGTCATGTTTCATTGCGTTATTATCACAAATAAAACAATTGATACCAAACACAACTATGCAATATGCTTACAAAAACTCATTTTTAAAATAATATTTGAATAAAGGATGAAGATGTCAATTTTCCTCGTGTTTTTTTTTTTTTTTTTTTTTTTTCAAATTTAAATTACATAGTTTCCATGCAATTTGGCAAAAATCAGCACTTTGAAAAGCAGCAGAGAGTCAGGTGAAAAATATGAAAAAATTATGGTTGCTTGTCAAACACTTAAATATGAAATGCATGAGAAATTGTCAAATTTAAGACTGGGGACCCTATTTTAACGATCTGAAACGCAAGCATCAAACGCGAAACGCAAGTAACTTTGTGGGCGGATCTCGGTTCTGTTGCTATTATACCGGCGGGATAAATGACTCTTGAGCCCGACGCAAATCTAAAATGTGTTGGTCTGAAGTCGCTTCATTATTCATAGGTGTGGTTTGGGCGTAACGTGAAATAAATCAGAGCGACATCTCACATTCCCTTTAAGAGCAGGCGCGCTTGTTCCATGGCGGATTGCTATTATAACGGCAGATTTGCCAGGAGCGGTTCACAGCCGAGGAGACCGACGTTCTCGTCAGGGCCGTAAAACACAGAGCAGTGACATTGGGGATGGAGAAACACACCCAAATTAGCTTCGGTTAAACAGGCGTATGATAATTTGGGTAAATGTGTAAGCTAGATTTATGCCTATTTTTTCACATCTTCATGGACACAACAATGATTTCCCTCGTGTGGTAATATTTTTCCTTGTAATTATATATGGTTTGCAATATGTGAACTGCTGTGATGAGACTGTGTAGATGAGAGAGGCAAAGTGTATGCGCGTTGTGCACACGCTACATTATGGCCAAGCATGCGCCCTTAAAATAGCATCTGAACGCGGCACTGACTTTAGACGAGGTTTTTCCTGGTCTGTGGCGGAATTGTTTTCTGAAACTGCAAAATAGCACCAGGGAACGTTTGCGCCGGAACACGCCTCCTCTTTTCACTGAACCGCCCCCGGGAGCGCAAGTTCATTCCCTAATTTACCGACGTGCGTCTGTGGAGGGAAAAGTCCGCTGTGCGTAACACAGAGGCTCTTACACCAAGTATAAATAGCAATAAATACTAAAAGTATAAAAATGTATACTTAGTTGTATTTATTTGCACCTCAGTGAAGCATTAAAAAAATTAAATAAATGTGGAAATTATAGAAATTGTAATACCTTTGTCACATTGTATATCTTTAGTCTCTGACAAGCTACAATAGAGGTTTTCTGTTTTTTACATGAATCTTTAGTGTTTTTCATAGTGTCTATTTATGGCGAATTGCATGGAGACCATTGGGGGTGAATGTGACCTGTGACCTGTACTTTAACAGCACAGGACAGTCAGTCCAGTTATGTTGTGATGTTTTGTGCATGTTTATGATGAGTTGAGCACTGATGTGTATAATGTGTTGTGTTTGCAGTGATGTGTGGGACTCCTCCGGCCGTAGACAACGCCTCTCTGGTGGGCCGGCGCCGCTCGCACTATGACCTCCACGCTGTGGTGCGATACCAGTGTGTCGACGGCTTCTTCCAGCGCCACATTCCCACCATCCGCTGCCGGCCCAGTGGAGTCTGGGAGAGACCCAAGATCATCTGTACTAAATGTGAGTCTCGGCATGCTTATCTCAATAGATATATGCTACTTTTGATGAGCTTGAGCCTTAAAGGTGCAGTGTGTAATATTCAGGAGGATCTGTTGGCAGAAATGCAATATCATATACATAACTATGTTTTCAGTGGTATATAAAGACCTCACATAATGAACCGTTATGTTTTTATAACCTTATAATAAGCAGTCGACATGTTTCTACGGTGGCCCTAAACGGACAAACGCGTTTCGTCACTATGTTGTTCTTCATGTAAAGAAGCTTCAGCTAAAGTCAGCGAATAAAACACTGACATAATGATGAACAAGTAACAATAATATTCGCAATAACATATCATTTTACTGAATAATAAAGTAAACATAATTTCTTACTTTATCTTTGTAAAGAAACCTCATTGTTTAACTGGCTCCTCTCTGCTGTCTCAGACGACGACATCACTTCCTGTCAGCCATCGTAACTTCTGTTGGGTGCAATTCACAACCTCACCACTAGATGCTGCTAAACATTACACACTGCACCTTTAAATAAAAATAATGTTGTAGAACCTGCTTTATTGATATATCGTTGAAAAAATGTAAACTATATTAACGCCCAGCAATATATTAAAAGTTGTATATATAATACAACCTACTTTATCTGCATACATACTGTATACTCATGCAAAGCTATACTATGTGGAAAATATCGGCTTGTGGTTGTTTATATAGTAATGGTCAAAAGTTTGGAAACATTACTATTTTTAATGTTTTTGAAAGTCTCTTATGCTCATCAAGCCTGCATTTATTTGAACAAAAAAGACAGGAAAAAAACTGTAATATTGTAAAATATTATTACAATTTAAAATAATGTTTTTCTGTTGGAATATAATGTAAAGTGTAATTTATTCCTGTGATCAAAGCTGAATTTTCAGCATCATTACTCCAGTCTTCAGTGTCACATAACCCTTCAGAAATCACTCTAATATGATGATTTATTATCAATGTTTAAAACAGTTGTGCTTCTTAATATTGTTTTTATAACCTGTGGTACTTTTTTCAGGATTCTTTTATGAATTAAAAGTTATAAAAGAACAGCATTTATTTAAAATATAAATCTTTTGTAACAATAAACACTACCGTTCAAAAGTTTGCAGTCAATAATTTTTTTATTTATTTAATTAATTAATACTTTTATTCAGCAAGGATGTGTTAAATCAATAGGTGATATTTAAGATTCATATTGTTAGAAAAGATTTCTATTTTGAATAAATGCTGTTCTTTTTAATGGTTTATTAATCAATAAATCCTGAAAAAAAATCACAGGTTATAAAAAATACTAAGCAGCACAATAATAAATCATCATATTAGAGTGATTTTTGAAGGATCATGTGACACTGAAGACTGGAGTAATGATGCTGAAAATTCACAGGAATAAATTACATTTTAAAGTATATTAAAATAGAAAACCATTATTTTAAATTGTAATAATATTTCACAATATTACTGTTTTTACTGTATTTTTTTATCAAATAAATGCAGGCTTGATGAGCAGAAGAGACTTCTTTCAAAAACATTAAAAATAGTAATATTTCCAAACTTTTTACCAGTATATGTCATCCCAAAAATGTAAACTGTATTATTGCACAGCTCTACATATAAACTTGGACATATATTATATCCACCTTTAATCATATACATCATGGGTCACCAAACTAAGGCCCGCGGGCCGACTCAGGCCCGCCACCCCCCTTTGACTGGACCCCCAGCCCCTCTGCCCCCCACTACTTGAACCGGCCCTAAAAGGCAAGCCCCAAAAGTCGTCATGGCCTATTTTTTTTAATTGCTTTTTGGAAAATAATAACATGTCTGCATCTGGTAGTTTGTTGATTTTTTTTTCAGTAAAAAATTGATATTTAGTTATAAAATGAACTATATTTACCGAATTTTCGTCACACGACATGCTCGAGATCAAGCAGTGACAGACAACGCACGCGTAGAGAACAGTCAGAGAACTGTCAGTGTTCAGGACAGCAAAATGGCTAGTGTTAAACGAAAAGTTGAGTAGAGCTGGCTAGTTGTTCTATTACTCATGGTATTACTAATGTTATTATAATTTTTAGATTTATTTTATATTTAATTTCATAATTATAGTTTTTTTAAATTAATTAATTAATTTTATAGGCCTATTTATTTGACCTTTTATTAAGTGCTGCACACAATTATTATTAATATTATTATTAATATCAACAGGCCTACCTATAATTTATAATTTTTCACTCACCTTTTTTATTTTCTTTTTTTTATCATTCTTTTTTATGTTATTTTTATTAGAAAATAAATAAATTGATTATCTGTGGTATTTCAAATTAAAACAAAGTGTGAAGACTCGATTACTACTTTTGCAAACCACTAGTAAAGATAAACAAATATGTGCCAGGAATCAAGTGTTGATATAGTAGTGTGGATATAGTAGTGGGGATGGCTGTGCCAGGCTAGTAATCTCTACTACACAATGAGGCCTGCTGGTGGTCATTTTGGTCTGGGTCATACAATTCTATGTTATATAGCTGACCCAGCCCCGGCCCCCCCATCACAGTCAGGAACGATAATGTGACCCCCAGAGTAAAAAGTTTGGTGACCCCTAATATACATAAAGTACACTCACATAAAGCATTATAAACTATATAGAAAATCATACTGATCAGAAGTGTTTAATAACTGGTTAGTTTGGTTCTGTAGCTCAAACCGCAGAACATGACGCTTGCAACGCCAAGGTTCGATTCTCAAGGAATGCATGAAAGTAAATGTATATGCAAAGCAGATGTAGTCATGTGACGGTGTGGTCTCCCTCCAGCACGGCGATCTCACCGTTACCGTCGGCAACACCACAGATCCCGGCGCGAGCATCGAAGACACCGGAGACACGGATCCGGGCACAGGGGGCGGAGCTAAACCAGCAGGGGTCGTGACCTCTGACCCCGTGACATCTGTTTCAGTGTTTCCCTGTTCAGAGGAAACGCAACAGACGGAAAGGACAGAAACTATCACTCCTCCTCTTCTCTCGTTTATACCGCAGTTTTTTAGCTCATTTAGGTTTCATTAACTCGCCGTTCATTAGAATAACGTACTGACGGTTGTTTGACGCAGGGATCCGGGCGAATCAAACGCCTCTCCTGCTCTTCATCTTTTGGGATAGTTGTGTTCGTTTGTTTAGGCGATGAAGGTTTTAGTAGCTCATGCTCATAGATTTCTTTGTGGGATTTAATGCTTTAATGAAAAAGTCCCCAAAATGAAAGAACTTCCCCCTTCATATCTGTGAAATAAGACGCTCTTGTACTCAGTCTAACATCTTTGTACCTTTTGCTTCATTTCCAGTGTTTGCTGATGACTTGGTTTATATTTCATATCTTTAACTCTTGTGAAATGTTGGACCCTCTCATGTTCTGTCATGTTTTATCTCATGAAGTAAAGCGACACACAAGTCACGTTTCACCACTAAATCAAAAGAAAAAATACATTTTGCGTAAAGAACATGAAGCCTATTTTATAAACTGGTAAGATTTTTTTTTTTTTGCATTGTGACAATTACAGCGCATTTCCCATCAGATTAAAAAACCTAACATTAAAAAATCATCCTGTTCAGACTAAGGGCCCTATCTTACACCCAGCGCAATTGACTTTGTACACCGACGCATGTGTTATTCCTATTCTGCACCCGATGCACAGCGGACTTTTCCCTCCACAGACGCATGTTGGTAAATTAGGAAATGAACTTGCGCTCCCGGGGGCGGTTCAGCGAAAAGAGGAGGCGTGTTCCGGCGCAAACGTTCCCTGGTGCTATTTTGCAGTTTCAGAAAACAATTCCACCACAGACCAGGAAAAACCTCGTCTAAAGTCAGTGGCGCGTTGCGCATGTTATTCAGATGCTATTTTAAGGTTGCATGCTTGGCCATAATGTAGCGTGTGCACAACGCACACACACTTTGCTTCTCTCATCTACACACAGATGCAACAATTTTCATTTTTGCAAATCATAGGCTACATTATTACAAGGAAAAATATTACCACACGAGGGAAATCATTGTTGTGTCCATGAAGATGTGAAAAAATAGGCATAAATCTAGCTTACACATTTACCCAAATTATCATACACCTGTTTAACTGAAGCTAATTTGGGTGTGTTTCTCCATCCCCAATGTCACTTCTCTGTGTTTTACGGCCCTGACGAGAACATCGGTCTCCTCGGCTGTGAACCGCTCCTGGTGTGCGTCTGGCAAATCTGCCGTTATAATAGCAATCCGCCATGGAACAAGTGCGCCTGCTCTTAAAGGGAATGTGAGATGACGCTCTGATTGGTTTATTTCACGTTACGCCCAAACCACACCTATGAGTAATGAAGCGACTTCAGACCAACACATTTTAGATTTGCGTCGGGCACAAGAGTCGTTTATCCCGCCGGTATAATAGCAACAGCGCCCGAGATCCGCCCACAAAGTTACTTGCGTTTCGCGTTTGATACTTGCGTTTCAGATCGTTAAAATAGGGCCCAAAATGTGTTTAGTTAAATTCATAATAAACAAACAGCCATGAAATATGCTTAATATAATACTTTACAAACCTACTTTACAATTTGACTAATCTTTTTTTTTTTATTAAACGTGTATCTGGAATGTGTTTAATTTAATTGTCACAGATCCAAAAATCCATGAAATATGAATAAGCTTTTTTTTATGCAAAATGTAATTTCTCATTTGAGGTGAAATATGAGCAAAGCTGAACTTGAGTTTGATCATTTATGTTCTAAAAGCTCATGAACGTTTCCCATGTCACACAGGGATGATTGACAGGTGTCACTTTACACATCAAACTGTAATTTCTGTGTTCAGAGTGATAAAAAAGAGTGATTCCCAGTCAGGCATTAGTGTCTGATCCAGGAGGATTGGAGTGTTTGGACAGAAAGAAACGCAGGCACACTGAATCCTGAAGGAGGCGATGACGTGTCATTAAATCAGATGTGTGTTCACTCCGGTGACTCCAAAGATCAGTCAGTTTGACCTGAAAGAGAAAGCTGAGCCTAGGAGAATGTTAATGCATGAACACATATTTTGCGTTCGGACACATTGTGAGATGCATCAGTGTGAGGAATGGAGTTCACAGGTTCTCTTCAGGCCCTGTGTGACGTCTATCCTCATGACTGTGAGTGTGTGTGTCAGAGTTTCACATTCTCTTTACATGCCTGTTGCTTGGTAACATGTTGAAATGTTTCTCAGTGTCCTTCCTGTGTGTGTGTGTGTGTGTGTGCATGTGTGTGTGTGTGTGTGTGTGTGTGTGTGTGCGTGAGTGTGTGTGTAACATGTCGAAATGTTTCTCAGTGTCCTTCCTGTGTGTGTGTGTGTGTGTGTGTGTGTGTGTGTGTGTGTAACATGTCAAAATGTTTCTCAGTGTCCTTCGTGTGTGTGTGTGTGTGTGTGTGTGTGTGTGTGTGTGTGTGTGTGTGTGTGTGTGTGAGTGTGTGCATGTGTGTGTAACATGTCAAAATGTTTCTCAGTCTCCTTCCGTTGTGTGTGTGTGTGAGAGAGTGTGTGTGTAACATGTCGAAATGTTTCTCAGTGTCCTTCCTGTGTGTGTGTGTGTGTGTGTGTGTGTGTGTGTGTGCGCGCGCGCGCGTGTGTGTGTGTAACATGTCGAAATGTTTCTCAGTGTCCTTCCTGTGCGTGTGTGAGTGTGACTGTGTGTATGTGTGTGTGTAACATGTCGAAACGTTTCTCGGTGTCCTTCCTGTGTGTGTGTGTGTGTGTGTGTGTGTGTGTGTGTGTGTGTGTGTGTTATTTGAGAGAACTGCATGCATTTGTTTGTGTTTTTTTGTTTGTGCAGTTTTTACAGATGACACTCATTAATCAGTTCACAACCGTAACAAATATTTTTGTCTTTTCCAATGCAAATCGAAATCGAGAGACATTCACTTAGATATTAAGTCATCTTTTTCCACAAAAAAAAACAAAAAAACCTAATAAAAAGTAATGCTTAAAACGAGAAAAAATATCGGTAACACTTTACATAAAGCCCTTATGTATAATGCATCATAAAGGTATTCATAATATACAATATAATGCATTATTTCTTTTACAACATACTTGTAACCAAATGCATTAAAATATCTACAGATTCTTTGGTCCATTTGAAATAGTTTGTTCGTCATGTGTTTTAATGCATTATACGTTATAAAGGTGTGTTCAACTGTGGTTACAATTATTCATGAGATCATACAATGCATTATAAGGTGCATTACAAGGCATAATTAATGGATTAAAAATACTTTTATAATGCGTTATATTTAAAGGCTTTAAGTAACTGTCAATGGGTTCAAGAAATACACTTATTTTATTTTAATTTGCAGCATAAACTCACTTAATTTAAGTTTTTCTTCAGTCATTCTTCTTCTTGATCTAAGAACGTTTAGATATTTGTGCTGGAAAACGAGACAAAAGTACACTCTAAACACCTAAACTCCCAGAATGCACCAGAACACGCTAAATATACTTGCATTTAATTCACTGTTGGAAAATATTGATAAAACGTTTATTCTGAGCGATGCATTATTTTACCCATATGTGTGTGTTGTCATTTTTCTTCAAATACAGTGTTAATAAAGTGCGCTCCGTGTGGATCTGACACACTGAAGTGCTCCTGAACAGGTTGGATCTCCGTTAGTTGTGTTTGTGTGAATCTTCATCTGAGTGTTTATTCATAACATGTAGCATATTCTTTAGTGAACATGATGACACATAATCCATCCTCTGTTTCCTTATAGATCCACTTTCTTCTGTATATAAATTGGATGGAGTTTGTTTTGGGTTCTGTCATGTTTTTTATTCTATTGTCTGATCACATTTAATCCCCTATTCAATAGTTTTGCAGAACTGACATGGAAACATGCGTTTCACACAATAACGACATGAGCGTATGTTTATGAAATCCTTACGTTCGCTGCGATGAATCTGAGGTCAAACCTTGATGTTTTTATGGCTTCACTTCTCGTTTGTTGATGTGTTTTGTTCTTTATTAAACTTGAAACAAACCAACAATAAAACTGATTGGATCAGATCTGCTGTCATTCCAGATGTTTTGTTTAAAGTCCCCCTGTGGTGAAAATCCAGTTTTTAATGTTGTTTATGTGTCTATGTGGTGTTTTTAATGTGCTTTAAGACAAACCATGTGTAAGTTCATAAGTCGACAGCATTGCTGAGTATTTCCTCCTTAAAACTGCACTGAACCAAAGACAGTCTCAAAAACACGCTTTGAAATCGCTGGTGTTTCTGACGTCACAAACTACCTTGTAACCAATCAGATCAACGTGTGATCGTCAACCAGTGGATCTCTGAGCTGAGTGAGTGAGTGGAGGCGGGGCTCATTTGCATATTCATAGAACCACGCATACTAAATGAGGCAAGGGTGTCGAGTTACAGTCAAGATATTTTAAGGCATGAAGACATTTTTTACAAGGAAAAAAACGTTTAAATATGTCATTTTGGTGATCAAAGATGAGTTTTAAGTGATAAAAGGATTGATGTGGGAGACTTTAAGTGACCCGCGTCCACATTTTACACCAACAGAAGTGATTAATGATGTTGAATTAAAGGCGTCTGAGAGGCCGATGCATGAGACCAGTGTTTTATACTCAGTTAGTTTTAGTACGCTGTGCTGTTTTACTGCTCATTATTGCTCTATTAGGACTCGTCCCTTTGGAAGGACACACTTATACACTTATTATGCAATTTTAGACATCAGCAGTCAGTCACACACACACTTTCATCTGCTGATTTAGGCCAGAAACATACTTTATGCATGCTTACTTTAAGCTTGAGTCTCCATTTGCTACTATTTCTCATTTGTGATATGTATTTCCTGAGTGATCTGTTCTGGTTTGCAGTATTTATTTCTATATTAATCTTCATGTTTATGTCCTGCTGTCTGTCGTGTCTGATCCTGACGCACACTTCAGGTCCATGGCGTCAGATTGAACCCCAGTTGTTTAAAAGTAATCGGATTTTGGCTATCTGGATCAAATCATTAGTTTGTGTTGTTCAAAACTTTTTAGTAAGATTGCAATACTTTTGATCCAAGAAATCAGAATACAAAAAGTATATGGATTACCAGATCCTGGAATGCAAAACATGGGATTTCCAAATCTAGATAATTCTGATCCAGTTTGAGGTTATGATTTGGTAAAATGAACTGAGAGAGACACCATGTTTTTGAAAGAAGTCTGTTCTGCTCACCAAGGCTGTGTTTATCTGATCAAACATACAGTAATATTGAGAAATGTTATTACCATTTAAATCAGCTGTTTTCTATGTGAATATATAGTAAAGTGTAATTCATTCCTGTGATCAAAGCTGAATTTTCAGCATCATTACTCCAGTCTTCAGTGTCACATGATCCTTCAGAAATCATTAACCGGGTTTCTGCGGGTCTTTACGTTTATGCTTAAAACAAGAACAAAGTTATGAAGTTAGTGAGTTATGAAAACTTTTTTATATCAGCCCATTAGCAGACATTTATTCTTGTTTTAATCATAAACTCAATTCATTTTGATCAATTTCACTGAAACCGAAAAAGTGATTTTGTATGAAAGTATCTTGATTTAAGAATATTTAGACATTTGCACTGGAAAACCAGACAAAAACACTGAGGAAGAACATCACTTTTTTTGCAGTGTGATCACAAGGTACAGTATAAGATATTTCCACATTCTTGTGGTTGGGAGCAGAGCGATTCAAGCTTTTGGGGTGATAAAATGAATTAAAAAGTAATGGATATCTGTTGGAAGTTGTATTTAAAAAACTAAATTAAAAATTAAAAAAACTGAAGATGCAAAAACAACTCATTGTGTTTCTCCCAGACATTCACATTTAGAGAACATATTGATGTAGCTTTTGTGTTCCCTTCAAAACTTGGTATTAAAAATGTCTTTTAAAAGTCTTAAATTTCCCTCAGTAAAACCTGCAGAAATTTAAGACTTTTAAAATACCTTTTTAATACCAAGTAATAAATTGAAGGGTAAATATGATAAATATATCAAATGTGCCGATTTGCTGCTCAAGAAACATTTCAGATTATTATCAATGTTGAAAACAGTTGCTGCTGCTTTGCTGCTCAAGGTTATGAACATGTTCTTCAAGTAACATTAACAGAATGTTCTTTCAAAGTTATCTGATTTTTAATAATGTTCTCAACACGGCAGCACAAAAACGTTATTTAGAATATACGTTCGTTCATGGAACTTTTTCTCCCTGAAACGGTTTGAGTTGGATGTATTTAAATGTTGCTACTTTTTTTAGAACGTTCAGATAACATTCAAAAAGAAACAGTCTCTTAATGTTTGAAAATTCTAAAATGGAATGTTCCCTTAATGTTTGAAAATTCAAAAATGGAACGTTCCCTTAATGTTTGAAAATTCAAAAATGGAATGTTCCCTTAATGTTTGAAAATTCAAAAATGGAACGTTCCCTTAATGTTTGAAAATTCTAAAATGGAACGTTCCCTTAATGTTTGAAAATTCTAAATGGAATGTTCCTTAATGTTTGAAAATTCTAAAATGGAACGTTCCCTTAATGTTTGTAGGCTATTGCCAGTGTAGGAGTAAAAACATCGATTTATGTCTGTCCTCAGGGTTATCTGTGTCTGAATTAACATATTTGACGGAGGTATAGATGGTTAATTTATTCGGTTCGAGTCTTTCATGTGTTTTCAAAGACATAAAAGATCCGCCATTACCAGCAGACTCCCGCTTTAAGCTAATGAGCGTCTTTCGAAGTTTGCGTTGCCATGGTTACCGCCGCCCAACATCAAAGCATTCCGTTTAGCAAACGCAGTAATTAAACATGCTCTTTATAATTCCAGGAAAACTAGCCGACATAATTTAGCTTTTGAAATCCTAATGAGGCGATCTGAGAGACATCTGTTTGAGTCGGATTCAAACGTTCCCAGTCCAATTCAAACCCTTTACAAGATTACAGACACCTTCAGAACTGCTCGAGCGCATTCAAAGGCTCATTTGAGTTAAATCAGAATTCATTTATAATCCATTACCTCCATTAGACCACAGGAACATCAGCCAAGAACATCCTGCATCAACGTATAGATTAAGAACTGAGTTTTAAAATACTTTTGTCACAATGCATCACTTTTTATGGCAAGGAATGCCAGAATTTAGTGATTAATTATTCATTATGCTTTAATTTCTTATAAAAAAAATTCATTTTGACCCATTAGTTTAACAATCAACAAAATCCAGATGGATAATCAATACTCCAGGAGTAGGCTAAATGTTCCCTCCAGTCAGAATATTTTTGAAAATAATGATGAACTGCTGCACAGTAATCAAAACTGGTTATGAAACGAAAGACTTTATTAGGATTGTAATTGAATCAAATCATTGTCAGAGCAAATATTTCCACCCTTATGAATAATGCAGCATGACATCATGATTTCAAAAGTCAGAACAAAAGTCAAGCTCTTTTCCCACAAAAGTGGGCGGGACTTGATTTTGTCCGTGGGGAGTTGATTGGATGTTTGTGGTTTGCTTTTAATAAGCTTTATTACATGAGGTTGTCAATCTGAAGTTACTTTTGATATATATATATAGGCTATATATATATTTTTTTTTTTACAAATTTTGATAGTATCATAGCAATTTCTACAACTTATGTTTTTAAGGTAAGATGAACATTCTAATACCACAAAACATAACCATATTCTTTAAATCCATAGCTAATTCTTCATGTGAGTCACAGGGAACAGGAGAAGAGATGCTGCAAGAATGAGGGGAAGTTATTCTGATTACAGATTATGAGGAACATGAATTATAATAAAAAAAATAAGGATGTGCACCGATATACCAATTAGAATAAATACTACAATATTCCATAAAAAATTAGAATTGTCAATTTTGATTGTATATTTCTCTTCAGGAACATTGTAGATCCAGTGATGTAATCAGTTGATTCGTCATTCGTCTGTCTGATGGTAACCGGGTAAGAGGTCACTGGGCCGGTGACGCGATGATGTCATCAGCGCTGCAGAGCAAAGGTCAGGGATTTGATAGGATGAGGCAAAGAAATGTTCATGATATCTTTGAATGAATCATTCGTCTTCACGATTCACCGTGTTGCAACACTATAAATATCTCTCCCTGCTGAACCCGTGCCCCGGCGTTCCCTTTGGAGCCCAACGCAAAGAATAATAAACAGCCAATTTCACAAGACAGGAGATATGAGGGTTCATGACCCCACTGACAAATCATCGCACCACAGAAAAGTTCTCATAATGCTGGGGAATCTCTATATAACATAAAAACAGAATAAAACATTTGGGCGAATCTGCCAGGAACATGTGATGAAAGAACTTAATTTTTTATGATTTATATTATTTATGAAAAAAGTTTTTCTTGACCATTTTTTCCCCTTATCTCACCCTGAAATAGGTCCAATAAACCCTGGATAAGTTTTTGTGAGATCAGGATCTGTTTTCATAATGTAAACTAATATAAAAAATAATTAATGTACTTCCAAACACACACACACACACACACACACACACACACACACACACAGACAGACAGACAGACATGATCAGGACACACCCATCAAACGTCTCTGAAGCAGTCCAGAGTCCAGATTTATTGAGATTTCACCAACTGACCAGAGATGAACCTGCTAGAACACACACACACACACACACACACACGCACGCACGCGCACACACACACACACACACAGGCACACACGCACGCACACACGCACACACACACCACTGACCAGAGATAAATCTAGAACACACACACACGCACATACACACCACTGACCAGAGATAAACCTGCTAGAGATCACACACACACACACACACAGACACACACACACCACTGACCAGAGATAAACCTGCTAGAGATCACACACACACACACAGACACACACCACTGACCAGAGATACACCTGCTAGAGATCACACACACACAGACACACACACACCACTGACCAGAGATAAACCTCATAGAGATTACACACACACACACACACACACACACACACACACCACTGACCAGAGATAAGCCTGCTAGAGATCACACACACACACACAGACACGCACACACACCACTGACCAGAGATAAACCTGCTAGAGATCACACACACACACACACACACACACTCAGCAAAACTCCATGTAAAAAAGAAAGACAGACAACGTTAAATTCTTTCTAGGGATGCATATCAATGTTTTGGTCGACAATACTTTTTTTTTTTTGCAGTGCCATACTTATAATAAAATAAATAAAATCAGGCATCTGTCTAATATCGTTCTAATCACACTGATACTGGCAATAAAAGACGCAGCTGTGATAATTATCATGTTATGATTGATAACTTTTAATACCTAGCAGAGAAAACAAATTAATGCTAGAATTAGAAAAAAAGCAACAACACTTATATCTGCTTATTATATAACTTTGGCTAAGGTTCTGTTAAAAGTTACAAACAAACGTTCTTCTATAGCGGTAACAGAATGTTTCACTCAAAGTTATCTGGTCTTTAAAGCTACAATATGTCTTTTTTTTTTTCGCCGCTAGGGGTCGCTAACCTCTCACAATAACAGAGGCGTCGGTTGATGACGCATAAGCGGAATTATGGAACGTCATGCCGATGGATCTAATAATGTTTATGGATGAGGGAATACACTGATGTTTTTAACATGACTGTGGAATGAAGCGCGAGTGCTAATGAGAGACAGATCTCAGCGCCACACGCGAGTCCCGCGGATATAAAGGAATGAGGACATTTCATTCTACCGAATGCAAGTGCTGAATAATACTCACAGGTCAGTTTATTAGACGAATGAAACTTGTGAGGGAACGCAGCGCTGTTTCACTTGCTCTACACTATCACACTAAACTGCATTTGAGTGTGTTAAAGTTATAATGTTATTCTGTGTGTTAGTTTGTCTGTATGAGATTAGCAGTGCGCGAGATCAACATTAGAATAACACACTGATCATATTCTAACATTTCATCATGTTGAGCTCTATAACATTGATTAGTTTTATGTACATTTGCTCACCTGTCTAATAAAGCTCATGCAAGAGCGGCGTCTCGTCAAGTGGAAGTTAGTCGCGCACTCTAGCTCTCGGCATCTGGAAAACGCCACGCTGATATTGATCCTCGTTTTAGTTCTCCTTTTGTCCCAAAGTCTGCTTGCCATGGTCCATAATGTTTGAACGAAACAACAACAGCGTGAGCGTGCCGATAGATGTAACGCGGTTGTCCACGTCTGTCGCCATGGTTACTATGGCAGTACGAGCGGAAACCAGGGATAACGCGGATATTACGTCATTGAAAGGCGACAATGACCAGGGATGAGCCATTATTTAAAATTGGAATTTCTCTGAAATTAAAAATCTTTGGGAACTTTTGGGATATTGTAAGTACACAACTGCAGGATATATATCACACTGTGCGAATGATTTTTAGATATTTTATTATAAAATTCTTACATATTGTACCTTTAATAATGTTCTAAAAACGTCAGCACAAAAACATTCCTTACACATAATTTATGGAACTTCATCTGGAACTAATGTTTTTTAAATGTTACTCCTTGTTTCAGAATGTTCAGAGAACATTCAAAAGTAACATTCCCGTAATGTTTGAAGAATGATAAAATGGAATGTTCGTATAACCAAGAAAAAACATTTTTAAAACATTTAAAAAACGGGATGTTTCGAACGCTCAGAGAACGTTCTGTTAGTTGGGATCAGGCTCACTGGGAATTTTAAAAAGACACTAATATTGGCAGATACACAAGCAGTCACTGATATTCTGATACTTTTACTGATAACTTGAGGAGGTTACAGCTGGTCTCGCTTCTGAAACGCCCCCAATTCAAGCTGGACTGTCCTGCAAAGAGGACGCATGAACTGTCCGTGATTCTAATTCTTCTTCTTGCCGTTGCTGGCTTGTTCCTGAGGAACGCTCTTCATGAAGAAGGCTTGATCCGTGTAGCAGCGTACGGCGAGCAGGACGGGCACCGCGGCGTACAGAAGGTTCAGCGTGACCACCAGACGCCACTCCTCTCGGGGGATCCGGTACGTGAACGGTGTGCGTGAGTGAACAGATGATCCCAGGTGAGTCCACTGGGTCTGTGGAGACATCAGATACACAGTCACATACTGACAGATCAGCCACATCATTTCTGTTCTACACTCTTAAAAATAATTGAAGATTCCAAAAAGGTTTTTTTTTGCAGCAATATAGACCTTGGGCCCTATCTTGCACCCAGCTCAACTGACTTTGTACAGCGACGCATGTATCATTCCTATTTTGCACCCGACGCACAGCGGACTTTTCCCTCCACAGACGCACGTCGGTAAATTAGGGAATGAACTTGCGCTCCCGGGGCGGTTCAGTGAAAAGAGGAGGCGTGTTCCGGCGCAAACGTTCCCTGGTGCTATTTTGCAGTTTCAGAAAACAATTCCGCCACTGACCAGGAGAAACCGAGTCTAAAGTCAGTGGCGCATGTTATTCAGATGCTATTTTAAGGGCTCATGCTTGGCCATAATGTAGCCTGTGCACAACGCACATACACTTTGCTTCTCTCATCTACACAGACGCAGCAGTTTTCATTTTTGCAAATCATAGGCTACATTATTACAAGGAAAAATATCACCACACGAGGGAAATCATTGTTGTGTCCATGAAGATGTGAAAAAATAGGCATAAATCTAGCTTACACATTTACCCAAATTATTATACGCCTGTTTAACCGAAGCTAATTTGGGTGTGTTTCTCCATCCCCAATGTCACTTCTCTGTGTTTTACGGCCCTGATGAGAACGTCGGTCTCCTCGGCTGTGAACCGCTCCTGCAAATCCGCCGTTATAATAGCAATCCGCCATGGAACAAGCGCGCATGCTCTTAAAGGGAATGTGAGATGACGCTCTGATTGGTTTATTTCACGTTACGCCCAAACCACACCTATGAGTAATGAAGCGACTTCAGACCAACACATTTTAGATTTGCGTCAGGCGCAAGAGTCATTTATCCCGGCGGTATAATAGCAACAGCGCCTGAGATCCGCCCACAAAGTTACTTGCGTTTCGCGTTTGATACTTGCGTTTCAGATCGTTAAAATAGGGCCCCTTATGCGCCAGAGAAACAAGCGCGCAGCCATCTTTAGAATATTGTCAATGAACTTCCGGTTTTGCGGTCGCTCTATATATCTTTACGGCATCGTTGTCGAAGAGTAATTAGCTGGTGAAGTGGATTTACTTATTGTAGAGTTAACGAAAGTTATCACGAGCATTGTAATGTTTAAAACAAATGTCAGTAGACTGTTAAGATTTTAAAACAGGCAGTTCATTCATAAATATGTAAGATCGCTGTGGAAATATTTTAACGATCTAAGCGCATGGTCTAAAGCTGCACTTATTGTGTGTCCGAATCCACTTTTGCTAGTTTAACGACGAGACAAATGGTCGGCGCTCCCGGCACATGGTCTAAAAGGGTCGTCCCTATACGCAAGATCGCTGTGGAAATACAAACCGGAAGACAAAAGACAATGAGTGCAGCGCTGAAAAGGGGCCTTAATTTAATTTTAAACTTAATTTTAATTTGCCAATAAAGACCCTTCATTTATTTAAAGTCCCCCTGTGGTGAAAATCCAGCTTTTAATGTTGTTTATGTGTCTATGTGGTGTTTTTAATGCGCTTTAAGACAATCCATGTGTAAATTCATAAGTCGACAGCATTGCTGAGTATTTCCTCCTTAAAGGGGGGGTGAAATGCTATTTCATGCATACTGAGTTTTTTACACTGTTAAAGAGTTGGATTCCCATGCTAAACATGGACAAAGTTTAAAAAATTAAATTGTACGTTTGAAGGAGTATTTCTGTGCCAAAAATTGTCCTTCCGGTTTGTCACAAGTTTCGGAAAGTTTTTTTCGAGTATGGGCATGTGTGACGTCAGATGTAACGGAATTTCCTTATACGGGTCCTAAGGGCACTTCTCCGGTAAGATCGCGGGCGCGCACGCACTCGTAGACCAGAGAGAGAAGAGAGCGAAAGCAGTACCTCATCTAAGCGCTCTGCTCGGCTTTAGGGAAGTCAGTGTCACCAAAGAAGTGGGTTTTTGGTTGCCAGGGCAAGACAACCCTGCACAGATTCCCAAAGAACCCAGCGTTAAGGGAATAGTGGATGCAGTTTGTTTTTCCGGGGCAAAAACGAGTTGAGCAAGACTGTTTCCCTGCATTTCGACGATGATTGTTTTATAAACAAAGCCCAGATCACGGATTTGCAGATCGTCTAATGCTTAAGGATCGAGCAGTCACAATGATAAAGGTCCGCAGTCGTGCGTTGGAACTGCAGGCGGTGAGTAAAACTGTTGAACAAATGTCTCTGTGTGTTGTTAACGTTACTAGCTCGGCGCGTTAGCACAGCTTTAGCACATCGCCCACACGGCCCGCCCCCAGCCGCTCGGTTTTTTCCGGAAAGACTCGGTACAGTCTATCTTTCACTTATAAATATAATAAAATAATAAAATAAATATAATAAAAGACTTTTTGGAGATATGAACGATGCAATACTACTCTATAGGTACTCAAGATTAACAGGAGATTGAGTGAAAATGAGCATTTCACCCCCCCTTTAAAACTGCAGTGAACCAAAGACAGTCTCAAAAACACGCTTTGAAATCGCTGGTGTTTCTGACGTCACAAACTACCTTGTAACCAATCAGATCAACGTGTGCTCGTCAACCAGTGGATCTCTGAGCTGAGTGAGTGAGTGGAGGCGGGGCTCATTTGCATATTCATAGAACAGCGCATACTAAATGAGGCAAGGGTGTCGAGTTACATTCAAGATATTTTAAGGCATGAAGGAAAAAATGTAATTTTGATGATCAAAGATGAGTTTTAAGGGATAAAATGACTACGGGGGACTTTAACAAAATTTTTCTCTGATATATAAGAGCAGTTCATGAAATCACTAGATTTTTTTAACTAGTACAAAAAAGAATATTAAATCTGCAATGATTCTTTGTCTATTCAATTGTACAGCAAAAAATATAAACAAATATAAAGTTAATCTCAGTGTTATTTTAGTATTATTTATATGATTGTTATTATTATTATGCAGTGGTTCCTGTGTTTTTACCTGAGCTACAGCTCCTGCGAGGAACAGCGTCCAGTCCAACATCCATGTGCATCCAGGAGTGTAAAGCCCATAAACACACGCGGTCAAGAGCGGCAGAACATAGAACAGGAACACCAGCATCTGCCAGGACATGAAACCCATCAGTCCATCATATTTACATCACGTGATCTCTGTAAATATCACTGGCTGTCAATCCTGATTCTGTCTATAGTATTAGTGCATCTCAAATCATAAAAATACCATGCTTAATCTACCCGGGTGAATTTTCAAAGTCTGAATATTAATTATTATAATCATTACATTTTTAAAATTATATTAATATTATATATTTTTTTCTTGTATAGTATTTTCTAAATATTTAACACTTATTTTACAAAATATTTCTATAATAATAATAATATTACACTATATTTAAAATTCACAAAAATATTTGAAAACAGAAAATGTTATGATTCTATCCGTACTATATAGTATTAGTGCATCTCAAATCATAAAAATAGTAAGCTAAATATTTGCATGTGAATTTTATTTGAATATTAATTATTATATTCATTATGTAAATCATTATATTTATTACATTATATTCATATTAAAATTGTATATATAAATATGTATATTAGGGCTGTGAAAAGATTAATCGCGATTAATCGCATCCAAAATAAAAGTTTGTGTTTACATAATAAATGTGTGTGTACTGTGTATCATTATTTTGTATATATAAATATACACACATGCATGTATTTATTTAAGAAATATTTGCATGTATATACTGTATATATTTAAATATAATTTATATTATATATAAATATAAATATTTGTATATATAAATAACACATTTTTCTTAAATATATACATGCAAGTGTGTGTATATTATATATTTTTTACACAATATTTATATAATGATAAAATATGACACTTTATTTATGATTCGCAAAAACATCTGAAAATGGAAATGTTATGATTCTATAGTATTATTGCATCTCAAATCATAAAAATTGTATACGAAATTGTGCATTTTCCCAGAGTGCTTCCTAAAGCCACTGAACTCACCATGACTTTTGGAAAGCCGACGCTGTCTTTCATGTACGGCTCGTACTGGTAGATGTAGTTAAAACAAGAATCCAGAGAACATTCAAGAACAACCTTAATAAAGAAAGGAGAAGCATGAGTGATGCACGAGATGGAGGGATAAACGGATGGATGTGCAGATACTCACAAACCCTCTGAAGACAGTGAAGATGATGGTGCCGAAGAGGCCGAGTGTGAGCATCAGGTCGATCGGCCGAGAAAACAGCGTTCGCTTCTGCTCCACCTCCACCTACAGGTGACAGGACACTCAACTAATGTGTGTGTGTGTGTGTGTGTGCAAGTAATTCAAGATACAAGTCCATTTGACCTTTTCTCCTCGGTTTGATCAGTAGATCTTAGAGGATTGAATCAATACTGTGCAGATGTGATGTGAATATTAATCATCATCTAGTGTTTCACCTTGTCAGCAGGAATGATTGACAGCTCTCTCGGCCTGTTGAAAAGCTTCGCCGCCGCCCATACGGGTAAAACCAAAGACGGGACGTTTCTCCAGAAAGCAGGGAGGATGTTTTTCCCATATTTACCTGAAACACAGAAACAAAGACATGAATATTCAGTTCGACCGAATACATTACAGAAGTTTTACACTCTTTTATAGCAGAAATTCAAAGTTTCTCACCTACAACAATGCCTGGGATCAAGACGATCTGACTGGCGATCATGGATCCGGCCCATACGAGAGCCAAACTGCGGAACGGCTTCCTGGATGAAGAGACCAAACACAATCGCTTTTAATATAAATGTATATATACAGTGAGGAAAATAAGTATTTGAACACCCTGCTATTTTGCAAGTGCTCCCACTTAGAAATC
>NC_137128.1:45262406-45447406 GCF_949319135.1 Squalius cephalus | reverse complement strand
TATTTTTATTACATTTTATATTAATTAAACAGCTCACAAACATAGTTTATCACTAGAAAAAATTGGAATAACCTGTTAAACATGAAAGTATTGTGCAATGGTTTAAGACATTTCTCCTCAAAGGTAGGCTACATTATGTAACTTTCTAAATCTTTCTTCCAAAACGTGTTTTTGTCTTACCCTGATTCCCTATGGTAAGCCTGTTATAAGTGTTTATATTTTAAACCGGGCGGGATGGTTTTGTGTGTGTGTGTGTGTGTGTGTGTGTGTGTCTGGTGTAGGAGTGGCAGAGGTTAGAAAGTGAGTGAGAAAGGAGAGAGATTAAAACAAACGCCGAACAGAGAGAGTCTGCTGGAGAAAAGAGAACGAGACAGAGCTCGTAATAAAACAAGAATCAACATTAGCTTGGCTTTTCAGAGATGACGAGAACCGAGGGATTTGAAATGTTGTAAAAGTGTTTTTATTACTCAACAGGAGAGTAAGTGTTTTATTGAACAGATGTTTCTCTCTAACAGAGTTCACTGTAAAGCATTATCTATCGTGAAGATCATTTCATTATGGGCTGGAGTTTATTTTGAAGGAAGTAGCGTGTCTATTAATGAGTAAAACTACAGTAACATCTTCAGCTTGAGATTCTTTCATCTAAACTGGTTATATCTGTTAAATCTATAGTGAATGTTTTATGAGCAATATGATAATCATATTCATCCGCAACCAAAACAATGTTCTTCCACAAAATACATGCAGTTTTGCTTTTAACCACTAGAGGGCTTATTGTACCTTTAAATATATATTTTTTGGTATAAACTTCTTTAAAATGAAGCTAATAAGAACACTTGAGTTTATACAGGTATGTAGAACCATTGAACCTTTCACATTTAATTTAATGTGTGCCATTTCTTTGTAATTATTCGTGAAATTTACCTGTGTAAAAACTGTTTCAACACCAATTTTATTTTCAGTGTGCTTGAGAAACATAATTGAGATATTAAAGAGATCCCATTTGTGATTTTTGATTGTGATCTTCATCTGTCAGTATTGGACTTACCATAGAAGAGAGGGTCAGTAGATTTCTTACTCTTGACACTGAGGTTTGTCAGGAGGAATATCGTCGTAAGAACCGCGATGCCTATAGCCAGTATAACCTGTGGACTGAATGAGAAAAGCATCATAAAGGATTATCAGAAGATTGTTTTTATCTTGCATGATCAATGAGGTCATATTTCACCCCCTAAAACAAGTTAGTGCAAAAAATAGCCTATTTTAGCAACATAAAATATAATTTTCATCATTGTCAAAGCTGATTTGCATTCAATTCTTGTGACTGTAATAGTAAGTTTGATTGTATTACACTTAAAATGCTGCAATAAATGCATAAATTAATTAAAACTATGTAATATAATAAATATAGATATAGTTAATGAATATAATATATTTATTATATAATTAAATGTAAAATATTCACATGATGTAGGCTATAAATAATCTACAATTTAAGTCAACTTGAGATGTTTGAGGGTGAAACTTGAGGGTGAAATCATATCATAAAAATATCTGAGTGGCCAAATGTTCCTGAAAGCTTTCATGAGGTTCACCAATGCTGTCAGCTCGCTGATCAGATCAGCTCTTGATCAAATGGAGTTTGAAACAGAGGTTGGTTGCCCTCTTTTGGCAAATTGAGGTAGGCCTCATAAAACCTCATAAAACGCTTTAAAAGTCACATATACGACCTTGTAAACCAAAAGCGAGTTTGCATTGCTCAATGTCAACGCAATATTCTTTAACATGCACCATTGTAAAATAATAACATAAGATGCAAACTTACTCTTGTAAGAAGGACACATGGTTGATTGTGTAGAGAATTAAAGGTGCCGTCAGAGACAGAATAAAAACACTGATCTCTGGAGGAAAATCCATTTGAGAAATCAGGAATCCACACAAATATCCTTGAGCTCTAGCAAAAATATACAGGCAAAATATAAATAGCGATTAAAATAAATATCTAGAACTGAAATAACACATGTTCTGTCTTGATTTCCCTGAGGTTTGGGCTCTGTGTCAGTGTGTGTCCTGTAGTTTACTCAGCACTAATGATGATGATGATGATGGAATCGACATGAAATCAGGTCAAACATTACAAAGTCCACGGACTATGAACTATTACCGCCCATATCTGAAAGAAAGAGTCCCATCGATAATGAGGCGAAACAAGCCAGCTGAGAAAAATGTGTGGTTGCTACTCTTTATTTTAAGGTGACATGGTGACATTATACTTCAAAGAAGTACCGAGTAATATTAATTAACAACATGTACTTACTATAGAGTTACGGTTAGGGTTTAGTTGTAACTAGCCTATGCATAATTGACTGTAAGGCTAGTAACGTGTAACTACGTCCCCTTAAAATAAAGTGTTAGGCTACCAAATGTGTTCTAAGAACGTTTTACGAAACATGCCAACATTCTTTGGAACGTTACTTTTGAATGTTCTCTGAACGTTCTGAAACAATTAGTAACATTCCAAAAAATGTTAAAAAGGAACGTGCAACTAAAACGTTTCAGAACGATTTTTTTTGTGCAAACATATGAAACATTATTAGAGACCATATAAATAACCTTGCCAGAACCTTGTCAGTTTCCAAAATACTAGCCTACAGTTACTAGGCTACAGTAAAAAAAAAAAAAAAAAAATGCTTTGGTTTTAGCCTCCACTGTCATAACAAAAGAAACAACAAAAAAGGTCCTGAAAGCAGTTTGACGGAGATTACACTGTAAAGAATTATAAGATCAATGTTTTTTTTTTTTTTACATTGCTTTACTTCACCAAAATAAGTTAAGCAATTTTCTACTTTTTTAAAAATAAGTTATACAGATTTCAACTCATTTTTAAACTCAGTTTAATGTAATTTCAGTTGAAATGTGAATTGAACAAGTGAATTAGCTACTTAAAAATGTAAGGCAGCTACTTTTTACATAGGCCTATTAATTATGATTTCACAGTACCCAAATGTATTAGTAATATTAATAAATTATAGTTTTTATTCGTATTTAGATGGGTGGGTTTAGAGCTTCTAGTATATATTTAAAATACAATTGATAAAACAAAGGAAATAGTAAAGCAAATGAGTTATTTCCTTTTCTAATCCACAAAATTCACCTATAGCGTCGCGCGTGCGTTGTGGATCGGCGATGACGTCAGCGGAAGAGTCCTCCTTCTTTAAGAACAAGATGGCGACGTCGACCAGGAAGTAGGTAAACAACCGTACAGGGGTAGAAAAATATGGATTAACCCCTCCAATACACCTTTACCGATCGAGAAAAACCCAGATTGAGTGGTCGTTAGTGCTTGTTGAGGGGTTTCGCGGAAAGGGGGGTTTAATTAACGCTCGGTGAGTGAGTTTTCTCTCAGGTTAGCATGTTAGCACGAATCAAACAATAGCGCTCCATTGAGTCAATCAGAAAAACACACAGACAGCTGATGAATTCGTGTATAAATCAATTAAGTTAGTATACAATAATCAATACGAGCTGGGAATCATATTAAAGTGGCGTGTTTGAGAGGCCAGTGCTGTTTGGTTGATGCTTTTCAGTTTGACATACGCTCAGACAGATTATTTCAAGATAATCGTATGTGTGTTTAAATGTTTCTATTTCGATATCATCTGTTTATTAAGGGTGGATGTGTGACAGCTTGTTTTAAAGAGGTTAAAATAAAGCTGAGGCATACTTACAATGTAATTCCCCTCAAACTGTCACATAGACAAGGCCTCTATCACATTTTGAATATATTAACCCATTAACATATGTCTTGTATTCTATATATATATATATATATATATATATATATATGTTATCTTTTATCTAAAATAATCTGTTTGCATCTGGTTTATGTACATTTTTCAAATCACACTTTGAATATATTAAGCCATTAACATATGTCTTGTATTCTATATATATATATATATATATATATATATATATATATATATATATGTATATGTATATATATATATATATATATATATATATATATATATATGTTATCCTTTATCTAAAATAATCTGTTTGCATCTGGTTTATGTACATTTTTCAATTAAAATAGATCTGGTTGTTATGATAATAACATAATTTCTTAATGGAAACACTAGCATTTTAATGAGAAAAATGCAAAATAGAAGTGGTTTTCACTAGTGGTCTGAATGCATGTGTTTATCTGTAGCTCGTAATTTTTATCTTGTTAGTAATCACCGCCAAATCAGTAGCTGGTCAAATAAATCTGGAGGGTTCAGGAAATCAGCAGTGTATGCAGAGATTATTTGTGATGATTATTACACTGACTGATCTCTCTCTCTCTCAGAGATGGCTGAAGAACGACGGGGGTTTGACTCGTAATCATGTTTCTTCTCGGAGCCTGATGCCCATTCTTGCCACGTCTGTTGTCATGGACACGGAGGACTATCTGCACCCTGAGGACCCTCAGTTGGGGAGCCCGAAGTTCAGCGCTCCCAGTCCTCCTCTCCCAAGTTCCATGGAGGTAAACACTGGACCTTTAAATGCCTAAAATACCATGTAAATTTTACATTAAGATGCACTGTTTATTGTAAATGTTATAGTTATACCCCTATACAAAGAGTCTCAGACTAAAGGTCTGCACATGTTTGAACTTGAATCCCCTCTCTCTCTCTCTCTATATATATTTTATAGTATATATATATATATATATATTAGTGTATATTTTTATATATATATTAGGGATGCACCAATGTATCGGCCAATAATCGGTATCTCCCTATCGGCCATTGGCCTATTCAATCCTTCGCTAAGAGTTTGATTGACAGGTGATCTGACTAATCATAATGCCAAATCCACCATTTTGTCAGACAAACCAGAAAGGAGAGTTAGTAGATTAAAGTCAGTGGACTTGAACTTAAAAAAATGGCGTGTATTGACTTCTTTCCACGGTTGATGTTGACCCTCTGATCAGTTCATGTATGTTTATTTCAATAATCAACAATAATCACAAAGAGCTTTGTGCTTTGTTACTGTTCTGATGAGAAACAAAGTCTCAGCTTTCAAATTCTGTCCATATTATCACAAAATTCAAACAATAAATGGCGTTTTGACACTCTTAAATGTGAAGGGACGAATCGCTGTAATGTCGCAGTCAGTCTTTTCTTCCACTTTACTACAAGTTATAGCATGAAAAAACATGCATGAACATCAGAAGGAATGTTAAAAGATACAGTAGAACTGACTGAAATATATATCATGTCTCATGTAATCACTAAATCAGTGTTTCAATCGCGGATAGACGTCAATAAAACCGCTTGTGAACAATGCCACTTAATCTTGCATTTACCTTAAAGGAATAGTTCCCTTTAAAATGAAAATTCTGTCATCATATACTCACCCTCATGTTGTTTCAAACCTGTATGAATTTCTTTCTTCTGCTGAACAGAAAGGAAGATATTTAGAAGAATGTCAGTAACCAGACAGTTTCTGGGTCCCATTGACTTCCACAGTAGGAAAAAAAATATACTATGGAAGTCAATGGGACCCAGAAACTGCCTGGTTACTGACATTCTTCTAAATATCTTCCTTTCTGTTCAGCAGAAGAAAGAAATGCATACAGGTTTGAAACAACATGAGGGTGAGTATATGATGACAGAATTTTCATTTTAAAGTGAACTATTCCTTTAAGTTAACCAGTGTTTATCGTTAATTAGCTGTAAAAACACTAGAGAGGAGCGTATGTATGTATGTTTGAATGAATTTGTCACGAAGACAAATGTTTTTAAAAATTACCTTATGAGCTGTATACAAGTGTCTGTTAAGTGTAATAATTATATCTGAAAATCATTCTGAGTAATCGCTATTGGCAGAGAAATGTGGTATCTATGCATCTCTAATATTCCCCATTAATTACAAACCTACGCCAAGTGCAAATTTAACTTGAAGTTACACATGAACAATTCTCCTGATCTTATCAGGCTCGGGTTTGGTAACATATTGAACTCATTATACTAGCCTGTTCACAGTCTATTTGCTGCTGCACTCTCTAATGTCACAGTCTTGATGACGTTTTTCCTGATCTGATTAAATCTGCAGTTTTAAACTGTCATCTTCATAACTATTACTCTAGTTGGTCTCGAACCTTGTCCAATATGGGACGGACATGGAGTGCGTTGGTAGCCAATGGTAATCATCCTTCTAGAAACAGTTGCTTCACATCACCTGGTTTATGGTTGTTTATTTGGTGAACTGTTGGTCTTCACCATGTATGTGCACGATTTGTGTTGGGTCTCAGTCTGTATAGCCCCTTTCACACAGCGCGTTGAACGGAAATTGGCGTGAAATTGCTAGAGTGCCTTCTGTGTGAACGCAAACACGTCCCGGATTGATGCCGGGATGGAGACCTAGTAACATTGCCGGGATCAGTCTGTGTGAACAAAAGCCAGGACCAATGCCGTGAGGGGTGTGTGACGCTCGGGCCTTTCTACAACCTGTGCGACAGCATACAGGGAACAAGCACACTCACGCTACTGGAGAGTATGGACTCGTCTTCGTGTAGAAATCGTGTAGACGAAGAGGAGTTATCAGCAGAACTGACATCTGACAGGAGTTATCACATCCTGACGGTCACATGTCTTTACGGGATGAGTGTGAACGCACTCACAGATTCCGGAAAACCACTGGCAGTGTGAAGGAACCGAAATTGAAACGATCCCGGGACACATTATGCATGTATTTTCCTGAATCTCTGTGTGAAAGGGGCTGATGAGTCACCAGTTCATATTATAAATATTTGGGTTAATGGGTAGTATCTCTGCTGAACAGTGTTTCCAAATGACCACTTCCTGTGTCAGATGTGCTGTTTGTTTCCTGTTTCCCCAGAATCAGCTGTATCCGTCTAACTCATGGGCGTACTCACAGCAAACTCAATACAACCAGCACTATCCTATGCAATCTGGGAGGTGAGTTATGCACACTGTACGTCAACAAAGCAAAAAACAAAACAAAAATTAGAACAAGGGCTGTCATGATTCCTTGATTAAATTTGAGTACGCAAAAATTCTTGATTGCAATTTACCTGTGTTGATTAACCGGCAAAATACCGCAAGTGTAAGCGCATTCAACGGACGAGAATCCATGAACCCCATTATTAGACTGTTTTGAAAGGCTGCATGATATTTTAAAAACATTTTGAAAACATATGGCATTGTGCGCTGCGGGTTTCAGGTTCTTAACTATTTGCATGTGTGTAAAGGTGTAAAACAGCAAATGCTGCTCCACACGATCTCAGTCTCTGCATGTGCGGTTTGGGTTCGCAATAACATGCTTGAGTTTCTTATAATGTTCGTTCTTAAAATGTGCCATTTCACCAGATTTGTAACATTTATAAACCTAAACCAACGCAGGAGAATACATCAATATGTTTCTAAATATGCAAACTGTTCATCGCGATTTCAAAATATAAGTTTTAACCCTCGCGCTGAGTTTGCATGTTCTTGTTCAAGAAATTGAACAATTCTTGTATTTCTATCGTTAAGAAGTGACTCAGTATTAAAGATTACGTGGACATTTGAATTAAATGTTGTTTGGCCAAAATTAAACAAGGATTTGATCTGCTGTAAAGTGTAACAACAATCATCACCAGGCGTTTGTTATAATACATAATGTACATTAATTGTTTGTTTAGGCTATATTATGCATATTACATTATGAATTTTAACAGGATTGTTCAATAAAACCATATGATTACTTGCTTGATACTTTATTTTTTCACTTTTGATACTTTATGAGGCCAATTATTATTGCCTCATTGTTATTATACCTATGTATTTTAAGTCGTTTTAATGGTTATCGTTCACTTAGGTAAATTCTATTATCTCAAATAATCTGATTAATTATCAAAATTATCGCCTGAAATGAATACTCGATTACCGGAATAATCGCTAGTGACAGCCCTCATTTTTAACAGGTTTGTGAATCGTTCATTATATATTAATAATAATATATTGACAAATAAATAGTCAACACTTTTTTTAATCCTTGCTGACTTGCATGCAGAATGAACATCCACCTTAATCTGTCGTTTAATTCATGAATGAATCAGCGCAGTGAAGATCATTGACTGAATCAGTTAAATGACTCACTGAATCGACTCGTAACCTTTAACTGCCTCTCAAATGTTTGGTGCAGTTTCCAATTATAATATTGTGGTGCATTTTGATATATTGAACATGTGTCACATGTACTTTATCGTGAGTTAGTTGATGATACCTATCCAATGTGTATTTAGAGATAGGGCTGTCAAACGATTAATCGCGATTAATCGCATCCAAAATAAAAGTTTGTGTTTACATAATATATGTGTGTGTATGGAGTATAATTATTTTCTATATATAAATACACACACATGCATGTATATATTTAAGAAATATTTGCATGTATATACTGTGTATATATATTTATATTATATATAATTTATATTATATATAAATATTTTATATATAAATAACACATTTTTCTTAAATATATGTGTGTATTTATATATAGAAAATAATTATACTCCATACACACACATATATTATGTAAACACAAACTTTTATTTTGGATGCGATTAATCGCGATTAATCGTTTGACAGCCCTATTTAGAGATATAAACCTGGTGGTGCTGTTAATATATCAGTAATCTGATATGAAACGCTCTGTATTTATATAGCAGTATTTCTAGGTGTATTTTGAAGACATTGTGATTGTTCCTGATCTTTCTCCACTGATTTATCAGGCAGCTCCAGCCGAACCCGTCCTCTGTGAATCTGGACCTCTCTGACATTGACTTTCATGACCTTGTGCGGAACGGAGACTTCTCCCAGGTACGAGCAGATCCCGTCTTTTCTTGCTTCCGGAACCATTGAGAAATTAATGCAGAAACAAGCAATAGTGTATTATTTTTCCTCTCTTGATACTGATTTCTGGGAATTTGCTCTGAAACCCATGATGATCTATGTATCTGCCTGTTCATCTTGTACTTTATGGACTTTTAGTAGCTGCAAATGGATAGGAAAGTGGGACATTGTGGGCTGACATCTCAGGATCACTAACGTGCTTTGTCCATTATTTTGTTTTAATGAATAGCTTAGCCTGCAGGAAAACGGATTAATCTCAAACCCACAGCTGAACAAAGCAGTGCTGTTGAACATGTAGGTGTGATTAACACAAAAGATGGTTTACTCTATCATTATAGCAGCTGCGGTTCTTACGTACAGGATAAAAGCGCAGGTTTGAATAGCTCAAAGCACAGCGCACAATCATCATGATGAAGCTGTGACATTAATGCAAACGCATTATCTGAGACTTTCAGTTTAGCTCAGCTTCAGAAGGCTTTTTGTGTGACGAATGAACTGAACTGAAAGTGAAATGAAGATCTTGAATCATGATTTGGAGAAAGAAAAAAAAAACACACATTTTTTTGGTTAGTTTAACTAACAATAATAATTTCACAATCTTATTAAAACTAGTAGGCATTACAGTATGTAGTGCAGAGTATGCTGTACATCGACTATCTCTGTGTGACGTGGAAAGTGATATATGGAGGAAAATGTTCTTTCTGTGTGTGTGTATGAGAACGTTGTTCAGGTCTTATCCACATTATATGCTTTTTATATATTGCTCTTCAGGCACAAACTCGCTATTTACTCTGTATTTGCATACTATTAAAAAGCCACACACTGCTGTCAAAACTTCTTAAAGCACATTGTGGTAAAATTAGGCTTGGCTTGACAGTAAATGTGGACACAAAAGCCTCATTTCCTGAAAGAAGACCACCACACCCCAGAGCAAACACTGGCATGATTGTGTTCGAGTTTGTTTGAGTGAATGTTACCTGTGTGTCTGTCACAGGTTTTGCTTCTGCGATCAGTTCAAGCTAATGTTTTTCTCAGATGAAAGTCGTCTTGGCACTCAGTCAGATGCTTATGCTGCAGGCAGGACAGCCCGTGCTAAAGGTACAGCTTAGGTTTGGTTAATAATGTCTTATTTACAGAGGTTAGTTTGCTCGATGCATTAAGATATTGTTGTTTTCTGTGGTTGTAACAGAAATTTGTTCAAAAAGCTTAATTTTTTTGAAATGTAGATCATCTCTTGATTGGTTTCCTGAATTTTTTTATATTCCTCTTTGACTCACTTTATTTATTTTCTTAATTTGTAGTTCTACTTCAGCAGCTTGATTTCTCTGTCTGTCTGTTTTTAATATATATATATATATATATATATATATATATATATATATATATATATATATATGTGTGTGTGTATATATATATGTGTGTGTGTATATATATATGTATATGTGTATATATATATGTATATGTGTATATATATATATATATATATGTATATGTGTGTATATATATATGTATATGTGTGTATATATATATGTATATGTGTATATATATATGTATATGTGTGTATATATATATATATATATATATATATATATATATATATATATATATATATATATGTATATGTGTGTATATATATATGTATATGTGTATATATATATGTGTGTATATATATGTATATGTATATATATGTATATGTATATATATGTATATATATATATGTGTATGTATGTATATGTATATATGTGTATATGTATATATATATATATATACATATATATATATACATATACATATATATATATATATATATATATATATATATATATATATATATATATATATATACACATATATACATATACACATATATACATATACATACATAATACATGATATATATATATATATCACCAAATTATGAATTTTGATATTGATATTTAAGTAATTCCTGAAAAGTCAGCATGTGGTGCTTCTGAACTCTTTGTTTTGTATAATGCTTTCTAATGTAAAAATACAGGTAACATTCACTCATTGATGAGTTTATGAATTTAATTTCATGTTTATTTATATAACTTCTAATTGTTATATCAAAGTCAGCTTGTGAGGTTTCTGATCTCTTTGTTTTGTATAAAATGCTTTCTAAAAAAAAAGTCAACATGCAACAAATGAATTTCTTTTGAAAGTAATTGAAGATCCCTGAGCTCACAGCTGATTGGTCCCTTGTTAGGGCTTTGCGGTTAATCGTAATAGATTTTTAAAATTATGAAAACAAGATAAATTGAGGCAAAACGATTATTGTGCCGCTGCTGTATTCCATCCAACGCACTTTCGTTTCTCCCTAAAAGCCCAAAATTAACATCCAAATCAGCTGAATAAGTGAGTGTTGTAAAATGTAGTCTACTGTTGCTTAACTGTGGGACTTGTTTGACATTAAGCTGCAAAAGAGACATTGTTTCACAGGTGGCTTCTGTGTGCACGATCCAAGTCAGAGCTGAATACGGATAAGCAAATGGGTTTCAGATGCGCGTTTAAACCAAGCGTGCAGCACAAGTGCTGGGAAGTGAAGCCAAAGCATCTCGATCTAAATGCGTGCACACAAAAATGTCAAAATGGAGAATATTTATGTAAACACAATGGGTTATGTCTTAAGTTAACGTACACAGTTGAGAAAGAAAACACGCGTGTATCAGTATATTGGATCAGTGCATTAGCTCTTAAAGTGACAGTAGCCTAATAAACCTGTCATTAATGATAATCAAACAACACATAACAAATGAAAATCACTCCCTGATCTTGACTGAATAACTTAAGTAGCTTAAATAAGGATGAATCTATATTTAATGTGTATACTAAGACTATGCAGTGTTATTTTACATTTGATTATTCAATTTGATTAATTTTATTCAATTCAGTTACTTATCTGAATTCCATACTTGTTTATTTAATTTGTATTTTTCCCCGTTTTATTTCTCCGTTTTGTTTGTAATTAATTTCTTTGTTCTTATTGTATTCCTTTAGGCCTACTTGTCTTATGTAATTATTTTTAGGACATTTTTTTTGCTGGAGTATCAAGAATTGTGAAATGTCACTGAAATTTAAAATGACTCATATCGTGAAATAATACTTTGATCACATCACCCACCAATAATCATGTTAAATAATCTTGATTTTCAATATTGACCAAAAAGAATCATGATTATGATTTTTGCCATAATCGAGCAGCCCCATCCCTTATTAGTGACCCTAATGAAGTGACATTTAGCTTCACTTCTAGTGTAAGGTGTTGTGACGTGATTTTAAATGATTTCAGTGTAGATACAGGTCGTTTGCTGTGCGTTTAGTTTGATTTATTTCAGCGTCTGCTTCTACAGATATCATTTCTTGATGTGTTCAGACACTTCATCTCTGGTTCTGACCTCCCTCCTTGTGCTTTTCCCCTCATTCCTTCCTATCCTGCAGAATTTACTGTTATTGCTCCGTCATTCAGTCCTGACCCTGTTTTATCTCGGCTAAATTGCCCGTTTCACTCTCACAAATGGAAATATTACACAACTGGATGTCTCGCTGTCGGAAAAAGAGTAGGTTCAGAACAATACAAGGCAATTTCATCGTCTTTTGACAGCCAGAATTTTTTTTTTAATAGATGGATCCATCTAGTTGAGCACTTTAAAGAGGCCGTAACATCTGTGAATAGAAGGTTACAGTATCTAGAATGGCTTTCATTTGATTGTTGAAGGATTATGGGTTTGTGTAAGACTCTATTAAGCTTGAGTTGAAGTTTACCGTATAATTGAGGTCTGCACTGTCAAAATCATCATCAAGATTTTTTTATTTTGCCCCTCATACACAATTCACTAATAGTTATACATGAAGGCTGAAGCCTTAGCTTATTTTACCTGCCACTTCTTCATAATAAGCACTGCTACGTGCAATCTAAATTCCCTAAGACCTTTATACACAACTGAAAATAACACATTTCATAATACAATCGTTTAAAATTTCATGTGCACATGATTCATTTTGAGTTATATGTTTGTTTATCACCTTGATTTTTTAATTTGCAAAGTGCTACACCATCTTAAATCACTCCTTTGGCAGATATAAATCTATTTTTATATTAGTCCTCGCCTTATTATTATTAAAAACATGTATTTCCCTCATTGCAAATAGCCTCTGGATGCTTTTGGGAAATAAATTATGTGCTTTATACATTTATGCAATCAGTAATCAGCCAGATCACATTGATAAACTGTTGGTTGGTTCGTAATAGAGGAGTTGATTTACAATCCTTAGAGCTCTTTTCTTTAGCATAGAAAGAAATCATTGCTATCAACTTTTTCTTTACCATCAGTAAAGAAAGATAAACTTTTTCTTTACCATCAGTTTAACTCTTTCAACTTTGTAATGTTGTTGTTTGAGCATAAAAAAGATCTGCAAGGTTACAAAGCTCAAAGTCCAATCCAAAGGGAGATATTTTATTTGTTTTTACTCGTGTTTTTTCCGGGCTTTTTGAAGTCATAATGTTACTCATTTAAATAATCCCCTCCCACGGAATACGCCAAAAAGGGGACGAGGCCTGGAGGATCTGCTGCTACTTCAAAGAGACGCTGGTTTTTCCTCCCCGTTTCCAAAACTCATTTGTTTGACCTTCCTAAGGCTGACAAACTTGGTTAAGGCTGATGAGAGTGGTTATAATTGATTTTAAACACTGTCCGTGAACATTATCACCCCGACTTTTTTCTGTGCGCTGCACATTTTACCGAGAACAGCGTCTCCTGAAATGGGGCAGTTCCCACTTTGTCGGGACAATCTGTTGTTTATAGATGACAACTTGTAAGTATGTCTTATTATTTGTAGTCGAGTTTTACAGTTAACAGTTTAAATTATACGTTTTATGTTGTTGTTTATGTAGATAAAGGTCAAAGCTTTGCCTCCGCTCGCTTTCTAGCCAACATTAGTGTTGATATAGTGTTTACTGTAGCTTTTGTAAGACTGTTCTCCGACCCTAAGGAAAATAAACCATGGTTGATAGAGTTTTGTGATCGATTACTGTTCGTATTATCATAGTTTTCCGACAGATATCATGATTAAATGGTGTTTAACGTATCTAAGATCTATAAGAAAATTAAAAACAAACAAACATACCACTCTGAAACGTCCTGGGAAATCCGTGCTTGCAAAGCCCATGCATGAAATCTGTTCTGGTCGATCCTCTTATTTGTTAAAGGGTTAGTTCACCCAAAAATGAAAATTCTGTCAGTAATTACTTACCCTCATGTTGTTCCAACCCCGTAAGACCTTCGTTCATCTTCGGAACACAAATTAAGATATTTTTGATGAAATCTGAGCCATGTCTGAATCCTCCATAGGCTGCTATGTGACCGAAACTTGCTGGCCCAGAAAAGTTATTAAAGAGATCGTTAATATAGTCCAAGTGACTCCAGTGGCTCAATCTTAAGTATATCAAGCGACGAGAATACTTTTTGTGCGCAAAAACAAACAAAAATAACGACTTTATTCCACTTTTCATTTCCTTCTCTCTGGGCCTCGTAGTGTTTTTGCGCTGCGCGTCTGTGTTGTACGTCATCACGCATCACCCACATGACCGGCGTCGGCCAATAGTGAGCCTACGTGGTGACGTGTAACACGGACGCGCTGCGCAAAAACACTACGCGAACCAACTAGAGGTCCAGAGAGAAGGAAATGAATAGTGGAATAAAGTCGTTATTTTTGTTTGTTTTTGCGCACAAAAAGTATTCTCGTCGCTTGATATACTTAAGATTGAGCCACTGGAGTCACTTGGACTATATTAACGATGTCTTTAATAACTTTTCTGGGCCAGCAAGTTTCGGTCACATAGCAGCCTATGGAGGATTCAGACATGGCTCAGATTTCATCAAAAATATCTTAATTTGTGTTCCGAAGATGAACGAAGGTCTTACGGGGTTGGAACAATATGAGGGTGAGTAATTACTGACAGAATTTTCATTTTTGGGTGAACTAACCCTTTAACATTGTCAGGGTCTGAATCAGGCTTTGAATTGGTTTGAAATTGACGCCATCTTTAATATTTACACCTGAGCAGATGAGACTGGTGGTTATGGAAAAGGGCATGACAATTCCCAAATACACAGTGCAAATCACAACACACTTGGCCAGCTAACCAATCACAGCACATTTCGGAAGGAGGGGCTTCATCGAAACTGGAACTATACGGCGCGCCTGACCCAGACTGGGGAGAGAGGTGCTGAAATAATATAATATGTGAAAAATAATGGCAATCAAAGCATGAAAGCATATTCTAGTACACCCCCCCCCCCCCCACCCCAATAAAAAAAAATCAAGAATTCATAAAGGGACATAATAGGGCCTCTTTAAGATGTTTAACCCCTAAACATGAACGTGTGACTTCGCAATGTCAAGTTTTCAATGTTTTATCTCTCTTAGGAATAGCACATTGAGTGTGATCATCAATACTGTTTGAAGCTTCCAGGAGTGAAAACCATCCCTTGACAGATTTACAGCAAATGTTTTGGGACGTTGGCCATGTCTGAAGTAATGTTGAGTCCCAGAGCTGCTGTGAAAAACAATCCTCAGTTCACGCATCATATATCAGATGATTTTATGAGCACCGTTTCTGAGTATCACAGCTTTTAAAGGAATTCTTCACCCAGAAATGAAAATGCTCATTTACTCGCCCTCATGCCAAACTTATATTACTTTTCTTTATCATAGCTACTCTTTTCAATTCAATAAGAGTTAATCTCATGCAAAGCATACGGCTTCAGATGACACAGTGCATGTGTTGTATTTTCACATTTTCATGGTGCTTTTGTAACTAAAGTTCCTGTTTATTGTAATCACATGGAAAAGACTGAACAAAGAAAGTCATGTACATTTCGACACACTTTGGTTAGATATCTAGAATGAAAATCTGCTCTGTATTTCAGTAAAATGATGTTAGTGACTGAACTGTTTGTGAACATGTTTTTATGGTTGTTGTTTTTAGGATTTGCCATGCATAGAGGAGCTGTCCAACACATCGCTGTTCTCCTCGCCATCTGAATCTCTGTCGGAGTATCCAGACCCTTCAGGATTTGGCACCGATAGCCTGGCACAGTTACCCGCTGAGGGCACCGCGGCACCGATGTGCTGGGATATACCTGGACACAGTCAGAGACAGGTATTTATACACTGGTTTTCTCTCAGATATTCATTTGTCCGACATTTTCACTGGTCCTGCCACAGAACTCAGTTACAATCAGCACGTTTGCATACATGTTCTTAAATTTTCATTTATTTTTATTAGTAGTAATAATAAATAGTAATTAGTAATAATTATTTTCATTTATTATTAGTAAGTAGGGGGTAACAATATATTGTCACAATATATCGCAATACAAAAGTGCAACAATATGTATTGTGTATAGTTCACCCAAAATGAAAATTACTGTGTGAGAAACAATTTACGTTTACAGAGTTTTAGTGTCAGTACTACATTAAACTACTATATATAATGATGAATATAATGTATAATAATGCAATGGGGGAATATTTGTGGGTCCTGATAATGCCAGATGTCGTATGTTACCAGTAAAAAGTGGCCAACATTATTTTAAATATATCTAGTCAGTGAAAGAGTGCATATTCGTCTAAAATAGTTCTGTATTTTTAGCTTCAGAATCATCAATATTATTATTCTGGTGTCTCTATTGTCCTGTGCATTGGGTTTCAGCACCAAGTCCGATTCATTTACACCCCACAATGCAATACCAAATTTAGCATTTTAATCAACAGTTAATTTTTTGTTAACATTTTACCATATGTCTTGGAGTATCGCAATAACATCTTATTGTGAGTTCAGTATCGTGACATGGTGTCGTTACACCCCTATTAGTAAGTTATTAATAAGGTACACAGTTAGATTTTTGCCCGTTACCCCAGTTTTGCCGGCATGAAAACACTTTTGCTATCAGATTAAAGCCGATGGAGAAGTGTGAACACTTTAAAAAATGTGTTTTCTACCAAAATAAAAGATTTATGGTTTAATGTTTGAAAGCATTAGTTATTTTTAGTTGTTATAATTGTTGTATATTCATAATGTCTTTAGCTGATCACATGCTTGCATAGATAATTGTAGTAACTGATTTTTAGTCGATCGTATTAGTCCTATTCCTCGTGTGTTCAGCATCTCCTCTGTGTCCGTGTTCTTCAGCAGAACCTGAGCGCGTTTCCGGGCCGGTTGGATGACTTCAGTGCGATCCTGTCCGCGTCAGTGGCAGGATTCAAGGTAGACTCTCTCCTTACCTTTATCTAATACTCTCTCCTCTATTTCATCACATTTCATCATCCTGTGTTTTTTGCCTCCCTCCTTCATTACTACAGCCTGCTCCTCCACCGCCACCAGAGGAAGAGGAGGAGGCGGACGAGGAAGAGACAGAGGATTTGGGGCACGCGGACACGTACGCCGAATACAAGCCATCGAAATGTAAACTGACCTGCCATATCATATAAATCTACAGCACAGGGGTGGGCAGTATGAGTACGGTCATGGTGTATGACACGTCATAGTTATTTTAAGATCCCAACTAAGTCTTAATGTCTTTCATTTTGTTTTCTCAAATTTAAGGTAATAAAATGTCCTATATTTTAAAAGGTATATTAATGGTGTTTATGTAATAGAAGGCACATCTTTTTCGGCAACACGTGATCCTTTAATACTAACACTTTCTTTTCTATTCTATATCTATAAAAAAAAAAAGTAAGAAATAAAAATTGTGTGCTGCATTTGACTTATCTGGGAATGGTCACATCACTTGCATATTGTTGTTGTCCTATTGTTAGTTTAATTGCTTCTATTTCTCTCTTTATTTCTAAGTCGCTTTGGATAAAAGCTTCTTTAATGATTAAATGTAAATAATGGTATATTAATGATATTAAGATCTTAACGGTCTTAATTATCATTTTAAGAGACCTTAAATTTGGGGACGAAATAACAGGAACTGCGATAGGCAAGCTTATTTGTATTGCACATTTAATACACAGTGCTTTACATAAAACAAAATAATGATAATAATAATAATGCACCGATCATGATTTTTCATGGCCAATTTTTGTATTTATTTTTTTACAAGCAAATTGGCCGATTCCGAAACCTGTTTCAGTGTCTTCAGATCATCAGCGCTTCATCTGCAGTGTAGAGAGAGTGTGTGCTCATGGTTGCCAGATTACAAAGATTGAGTAAATCACAGGGTCAGAAAATGGATCCTTTTAACAAGGCAAGGCAAGGCAAGGCAAGTTTATTTATATAGCACATTTCATACACAATGGCAATTCAAAGTGCTTTACATAGAAGAGATTAAAGTAATACAGAAAAGTTCTGAGTTGGGGATTTAAAATCTTGACATCTGGCAACCGCAAACATGAATGCTCTAGTAGAGCAGTCAGCAATATTTTTTTTTTACTACATTTTAGTCTTGTCTTATTCCGTTAATCATATTGCATGTTGATATAGTCGCAGTTATCGTTTACTGACCTTGGTGTCGTCTCGTCTAAAAGTCCGAGATTCTCGTCCGAAATTTGCACACGTTAAAAAATAAATACGACCTCATGTTTTGTCAATCACGTTTACACACTGCCTCTGAAACTTTTGTCCGTCATAAAAAAACTCATATCAGATACATTGCAAGCGTTTTGAGGTGTTTTGACAATTCAGAGCCACTGAATGACAAATAACACTAGTTAATTCACATACATTTCTACATTAGTCCATCATTCTGCCCACCCCCACTACAGCAAAAACTCAACTCGATTTCATATTTTGTGGTGTTTCCGTGTCAAACAAGCGCTCTGTTCACATGTGTGCAGCTACTATTGGAATCTCTCACCCTGACATCGTAGTGGAGACCAACACACTGTCCAGCGTTCCTCCTCCCGACATCACCTACACACTGTCCATTTCAGACAGCACCATTAACTCTGGCCTGCTCTCCGCCCTGCAGCTCGAGGCCATCATCTACGCCTGCCAGGTACTCTTCCTCTACACGCTCTCTGTGCACTTTACTTTCGCCTCTTCTGTCTCTCTGTTATTGTCTGTTTCCACTCAGAAATGTTAAGGTTAAAGGAGTTCACTTTCAAATATACATTTCCTGATAATTTACTCTCCCCCATGTCATCCAGGATGTCCATGTCTTTCTTTCTTCAGTCGACAAGAAATGAAGGTTTTTGAGGAAAACATTCCAGGATTTTTCTCCATATAATGGACTTCAATGGCATCCAACGGTTTGAAGGTTCAAATGCAGCTTCAAAGTCTCGACATGATCCCAGCTGAGAAATAAGTGTCTTATCTAGCGAAACAATCAGTCATTTTCTAAATAAAATAACAATTATATACTTTTTAACCACGAATGACCGTCTTGTACCATTTCTGAGATGCGCCACGCATTACGTCATCACGTTGGAAAGGTCACGTGTGACGTAGTTGGAAGTGCCGACCCAGTGTTTACAAGTTTGGAGTAGGAGGACCGTTCAAAGTTATTGTACGTTGAATGACACATATTTATATGTATTTGTGTCAGTTTATTGTTTAAAATGGTCCTTACGTGTGCATATCCTGGATGTTTAACGATGTCGCGTGGCGCATCTCAGAGATGGTACAAGATGGGCATTTGTGGTTAAAAAGTATAACATTTTTGTTTTGTTTTTAGAAAATGACCGATCGTTTCTCTAGATAAGACTCTTACTCCTCGGCTGGGATCGTGTCGAGACTTTGAAGTAGGGCTGGACCCGAATATTCGAATGTTCGAATATTCGTTCGGTGGGTTGGTATTCGATTTGAAAATTTGACATTCGAATATTCTTTTTTTTTTTTGCACATGGGATCCCCCGTGAAACGGTTCTCATTTGCGCTTGAATAAGGCCTGCGACACACAGGCTGCGTGATGTGTCCGTTTTTATTTCGGCTCCCATGTTAACAGGTTGGAGTTTGCACACTGCCTGCGTGAGACACGCGTTTTCCTAAAACGCGTGCATGCTAGAAATAGAATTGACGCCGGGAGTGTTCTCTGGCTAGAGCGCAAAACAGCGGAGAGTGTGTGGACAGAAGTGCAGAACAGCGGAGTTTGTATGGAACGAAGTGCATGTCTGAGCTTGTGTTTTGGGTTAAGCTGCGTTGCTTTGACATTGTGGAAAATAGAATAATAGAAACAAAATGTATTAGCCTTTTTACCCATTATTATCAATCTAAATTAATCTCGTTTTTAATTTAACTTAATTTAGTTTTTCTTTATTTAAATTTCGTTTTTTTCTTTATTTCAATTTCGTTTTTTCTTTATTTAAATTTCGTTTTTCTTTATTTAAATTTAATTTTTCTTTATTTAAATTTAGTTTTTTCTTTATTTAAATTTAGTTTTTTTCCTTATTTAAATTTCGTTTTTCTTTATTTAAATCTACCCTTTACTGTGTCAGTAATTTGTTAGTCAGAAAAACATTAGACTACCTTAAAAGTATTGCTCAAGTTAACAGACCTGTGTGTGTGCGTTTTATATCACTAGTGCAGTGTCTGTTCTCGAGCATATAAGCCCTGCCCGGGTGAGGTGCGCCGCTTCCCGCTCGCGCTGTTCTGTAGTTTACTAAAAGTTTATTAATTCTGAACGTGTCGCCTCTCGCGTGTCCATCTATATTGCACCAAATGCGACACTGCACTCCCTTGTGAAGTCGATTGGATGAACGGTTCTTGAAATAATCAAAATGCAAACGGACATACAGACACATAGAGATTCCTGCCTTTATTAGAGAGAAGAATATGTTCAGCACCCTCTCTCCGAAGCTTCGAATATTCGATGTTCATTACTACCGAAGCTTCGAAGCTCAAAAAATGCTATTCGGACCAGCCCTACTTTGAAGCTGCACTGAGATGGATATTTGAACCTTCAAACCATTGGTTGTCATTGAAGTCCATTATATGGAGAAAAATCCTGGAATGTTTTCCTCAAAAACCTTCATTTCTTTTCGACTGAAGAAAGACATGGACATCTTGGATGACGTCGGGGTGAGTAAATTATCAGGAAATGTTTATTTGAAAGTGAACTACTCTTATTGTCCCAGAGGGAAATTTGTCTTGGGCTCAAAAATACAGCCACTGCATCACATAAAACAAATAGTAAAATGACAAAATAACACAATACAAAAACACCATAATGCATAAATGATGTCTCTAAAAAAAAATGCCTAGTACAAATGTATGACGTTGCCTTTGTGTTCGTGTTCCTCAGCAACACGAGGTGATTCTTCAGAACGGTCAGCGAGCGGGTTTTCTGATCGGAGACGGGGCTGGTGTTGGGAAGGGACGCACTGTGGCCGGAATCATACTGGAGAATTTTTTAAAGGGAAGGAAGAGAGCACTATGGTAAACACACACATGTGTCCCTAACACGCCTGATGAGTCAAATGAGTTTGACTGAACGTGAACCTTAAGGCCCGTGCACAACGGATTATCGTGCGCACCTTTCATCGACGTTTAATGCCTCGTGACTAAACAAAGAGCGCCAATGTGAGTATACACACCGACACGCAAAACGCCAGGCGTAAAAGCATAATTTTTTTTTTAAAACGCCTTGGGTTAGTTTTTTTTGTTTGACGCGCCGCGTTAAAAACTGGCCGACCAATGAGATTAGCGCTTTTGTTCACGTGCCTGGAGCTGGTGAAGTTACAGTACTTGGCATAGACGTTATAAATATTATGTCTATGGTACTTGGTGGCACTCAAGCACAAAACGGTCACACATTGATAGAAGAGGAAGATGCAACGAGGCAAGATGAATGTAGAGCTGCTGGTCCTCTTTGGTGTCTGAACACACAGAACTTTGACAAACGCCACAGCGACTACAAAAATCTCGATAAGAGGGAGCTGTTATGGAGAGGAATTGCAGATCGCATAGGATTCAGGGAGTGAATTTGCACGTTCACTCGACACATCGCCAGTGAAAATCGTTTGACGCGCCGAAAAATGTGTGATAATCGTCCCAGTGTGCATGGGCCTTCAGAGTTTCAATTCTCCACTCATTATGATGACTTCATGCATAACTGAGGGAACTTGATTATTGTTTTAGGTTCAGTGTGTCAAATGATCTGAAGTACGATGCTGAGAGAGATCTCAAGGACATAGAAGCTCTCAACATCCCTGTGTTTGCTTTAAATAAGGTTTGTGAACCAGTTTTATTTACATCAGTATTGCACACGTTAGGGTTCTTCCAAATGTGGTGGACGATGGAACTAACAGCGTTTGTGAGTTTAAAGCTAATGTTTAAATCATAATAAATGATCGATTGATTGATTGATTTATAATAAATTTGAATACTAATTATAATATAAAAACAATCAAAATAAAAAGATTTTATTAAAAAAATTTAAATTGTAAATATTTATTTAAATATTAAAAAGTATTTTATTTCTTTACATGCATTCTTTTTATTTCAGTTTTATTAATTTTAATATTTAAACCTTATTTATTTCATTTAGTTACAGACACAACATTTTCTAATTTTCTTTTAAGTTCATCTATTTTTTTTTATTCTATTTCAGCTTTATTTCAATTAATGAGAATTATTTTAAATAGTTTTAATTTCAATTAATAACACCATTAAACCTTCAAATGTGTTAAATTGTTGAAACATTAACTTGAAATACCAGGCGTCTTTAAGTGAACATTTTAGGTCACGGGGGTTCGACTGGCATAAAGTTTGAAAATTCCTGCATTACTTGTTTCATTACTAGATGAATCAGGCTTTTTGAACGAATCTCTTGAATGAATGATTCAATGACTCGATCATGACTTCACTTGTTTCATTACTATGTAATCGACAAAACCGTTATTTGAAGCATTTAGTTACTTTCAAAAGATCTATTTTGATTGCTTCCATAGACATCAGTGTTTATATCCGAACTATACACTTTTACCCCAATAATTCTGTGGGAATATGAATATTTGTGTAACAGAAATAATGATACTGTGTGGTTAAAAAGTTTTGCAGATTGCACATTTGAATGTTCGCGGCGCTGCATGATTCCGGTGTGACAATTATTAATCTTTTCCTCTTTCATACAGATTAAATACGGAGATACGGCTACCTCAGAGGGCGTTCTTTTCGCCACATACTCAGCGCTGATCGGAGAGAGCCAGGCCGGCGGGCAGCACCGCACCAGACTCAAACAGATCCTGGACTGGTGCAAACCCAACTTTGATGGAGTCGTATCCTTCACGTCCAGCTTGTGCATTTATTTGAAACCTTAACAGGAGTTTTAGCAGCATTAATTGGCATTCAACAAGAGTGTTTGTCCGTTTTCAAATGGGACACACAATAGTTGTAAATAGTTGCAGCAAAACCTGTTTCATGCTGTACCTTTACGACTGATGTATAATATAATATCTAAATGACTTCTCTTATAATTGGCTAACCTCTGTGTACAGTTCACATTGTCATTAACTTAATACTGGTTAACTGTTAAGTAAGGGATATACCATGGCTAGCTGTGCATTATATGATTTTAATGCACGACATGGAGGCAAAGAACCACGTACAATGGATGCCATGGATTATCCCGATTATAACATGGTTATTTGACAACAATGACAACTTAAAGCTTTTATTTATGTTTGTAGCTCAATATTTAACCGGAAGGGTAAAAATTTATGGTTAATACACAGAGAGATAAAGTAGTGCATAAGATTACATTTATTTTAATTAATGAATTAAAGCATATATTTGAATTAGCGATTCAGTAGCAATGCTATTTTATTAAAGGGATACTTCAGGATTTAGCATTAAGCTTTGTATTAGTAGAAAACCTGTAGTATTTTCGAATTACCGTGCTTTCCACCCTCATATCTCCCTGAGACGAGAGATTTATGTATTTTTTGTCTGGAAAAAATCCTCCGATGACGCAAAAATCGTCAAAGGCTAAAAGACTACAGCCAGTAGGAGGCGCTGTCCCACATGTTTTCAACCCGCCCGTAGGGGGATCTCACTCACAGAATGTACACATAGTGTCAGCCGTCTTTCTTTGGAAGCTAAGCTAGCAGGCTCTTGTTCTGTGGAGAAAGCTGAGTAGTAGAGGTTACCATCCTCTTTTTCCCGGACATGTCCGGCCGTCGAGATCGTGCAAAATGTCCGGGATTCAGCTTTTGCGTTCTGCGGTCGCCATTCATTGTTTACATGGACACCTTTTGTTTCAATCTAACTGAATTCATTCCGATTGGTGAATCTGAATGTAGTGTTTACATGAACGCTAAACAAGTGATCGGTTGATGTGCGTTTTACCATTGCTAAGAAAATTCCCGCTCCTCCGTCGCTCATCAGTAATCACGCCACCAGCCTCGCGCCGTTCTCCCGCGCCCCTCAGCCTCGTCCTGCTCGCCACAGTAAATATGATGAATGGCTACTGTAGAACGCAAAAGCCGAATCCCGGACATTTTGGGCGATCTCGAAATCCCGGGCAAACGCGTCACGGAGACTCACTAGTAGCCTAACCTTGTTGTTTTCAACCGCGCTCTCTAACCGGTAGGCGTGGCTTGGGAGTGGTCTCCTAGGGCAGAGAAGCAAGTGCATTCTGGGAGTTGTTGTCTTTCATCCACATAAGCCAAAAATACATTTTCTGGCTTTTCTCAGTCTAGAAGGCTCCAAATTCAAAAATTTCTTCACATTTCTTCTACATAAATGACCTATTTTAAATACACATTCATCTTTCCAGAGGTGAAGTATCCCTTTAATAAAAGTCACTGGGCAGGGTTGATAACTTTCTGTGCTCCTGAATGTTTCTGTGTGTGCACGATCTCTCTCTCTCTGTGTGTGTGTGTGCACTTTAATGAAAACAGCGCATTAATATAGAACAGTGATTAAACTGACTTGGAACTACCTGTGCATTAAACTTTTAATTTTATTGCACACCTTCCAGCCAATTAGAAACGAGTATTCAGACAGACCATGGTATAATATGTATTAACAAAAGTATTGTAGTAGTGTTGTTGACCCTTGACCTTTAACCTCTGTCAGATTGTGTTTGACGAGTGCCATAAGGCTAAAAATGCGACTTCCACCAAGATGGGTAAAGCCGTCCTGGATCTGCAGAGCAAACTCCCCCGGGCGAGAGTAGTGTACGCCAGTGCCACAGGTGGGTGCTCGCCACACCGTCTTTACACTCACTACATGTGTGTCAGGCATATGTAATTGGCCTTCGCTACTCTGGTTTTATTTTTTTATAAGGTATTTATCACACCTTTATTTACATATGTATATATTTTTTTTAAATCATTATAAAGGAAGTTTATGGAAGCTTGTTTCTGCCACAGAATAGAACAATTTAAAAGATAATTGGGACTTTATCTCGCAATTCACTTTTTTCCTCAGAGTTGCATGATATAAAGTCACAATTGCATGTTACAAAGTCAGAATTGCGAGTTTATACCGTTCAGGAATGTGCTCCAGTGTGACGTCACATTGGAACAGGCCCCGCCCACAACAACTCCACCCTATTAGCATAGACTCCGCCCCTCATATTCTTATTAAAGCTGCTAAAGTTGTCCAGTCAAGAGCAGTGAGTGATTTTCTGTTGTTGTTTGATTCATATTAACAGCATACATAGCAGTAGGTACTGTATATTTCACTTTAATACACCGATCTAATATACACATGCAATTTATTTCCCTGCTGTTTGTTCACAGACATAACCGAATGTGTTTGTGAACTTTGTGTTTTTGACATAACTGTGTGTATTTGTCAGTTTAAGTGCTATAAGACGTGAAAGAGAGATTAGTTTAATACTCGCGGGATGCACTGTCTGACATCCAGCTTTCTGTGCGTGTGATTTGGATCTGTGCACTCAGAAAACCATATATCAAAATTTTAGACTGATATGGCTTTAAAACGCAAGCAGATAATAAACGTTCATGATGATGAAGAACAGCAATGTCACGTGACCGTTTTGGAGATAATCAAAACCAAACAGATGTTTTCTTAGTTTTTGGCAGAGTATTGGAGTCACATACTGCACAGGCTCCGCCCTCTTCTGGATAAGGAGGCGGGAAGCAGCAGCTCATTTGCATTTAAAGATACATGCACGAAAACAGCATGTTTTTCCTTCCTCTCAAAAATAGGCTTTTACAACGTGGTATAATAAATGATCTGTGGGGTATTTTGAGCTGAAACTTCACAGACACATCCTGGGGACACCTGAGATTTATATTACATGTTGTAAAAAGAGGCGTAATAGGTCCCCTTTAAAGGGGGTTTATTATGGTTTCATTTATTAAAATCTCTTGGTCTTTGTGGATTTATGAGATCTAAGAGTTTCCTGCCTTTATCATTCTCGTTCTCTAGGTGCTTCAGAGCCAAAGAATATGATCTACATGAGCCGATTGGGGATCTGGGGGCAAGGAACACCGTTCAAGACCTTTGACGACTTCTTGCATGCTATTGAGAAGAGGTCAGAGTTCATCCTGAGCATCACAGTGACCATGGCTTAAATTTCTCAGATGATGACAAAATGCTCACTTTTTTAAAACTATTCTCTTATAAACATTGCTCAATTCTCACCTTCGTTCTTCCAGGGGTGTTGGTGCCATGGAGATTGTTGCAATGGATATGAAAGTGAGTGGCATGTATATTGCACGGCAGCTGAGCTTTTCCGGCGTGTCCTTCCGTATCGAGGAGATTACACTGGACGAAGAGTTTAAACTGGTCTACAACAAAGCAGCTAGACTGGTGAGAGAAACCAGTTCTTATTTTATCAGTTCTTTGGGTCGTTTTTCATTTATAGATATAGTAGCATAGTAAAGATTACATTTATATGAATGCATTAGTGTGAGAGAGAGCGATTGCGTGTGAATAGTGAAGCTGTGTGTTTTAGTTACTGTGAAATATATGCTAGAACTTTTCAGTTTCTAAGCTATTTTATTGATAAATCACAGAACAGAGATTACAATACATTTCTGCGCCACTGAATGATTCTGTTAGCGCGCGATCTTCGCGTGATATGCGCTACTATATGTGTTGTGTGTGGGTAATGCAGCAGCAGTTTAGAACGGCAATTAACTTAGCTGTACAATAAGCTGTGTACAGTGTGCATTTACATGATCAATTTTGAGTATCCAGGTGGTATAATCAAACATATCTTGTGGCGCACTCTCCGAGTATGCATTTATTTGTCATTTTAACTGAAAATGAGCGTTAAAGTGGACTTCTTATGTCTTGTTTAAAGTGGACTTCTTATTTCTTGTTAAAGTGGACTTCTTATTTCTTGTTAAAGTGGACTTCTTATTTCTTGTTAAAGTGGACTTCAAAGATTTCTTATCCTGTTGCGCCCTCTACAGGCCATGATCAGCGACTAGTCGACGTCAAGCTTAAAGGGCACATAACACAAACAGTTTCTGCCAATCTCATGTTAATCTTGAGTACCTATTGAGTAGTATTGCATCCTTCATATCTCCGAAGAGTCTTTAGTTTGATCAGATTTATAAAAGACAGATACGCAGTACCGCTTCTTTCCGAAAACAGCCAAGCTCCTGAAGGCGTGCCGTGGGCGGAGCTAAAGAAAATACATCATCGCATTATCCCTGGATAACATTTGATTCACTATACGTTTGTGTTGTTTACATTATTTGCACTTAATTTGACGTTACTTACCGCCTGCAATTCCGACTCTTGACCGGGATCTTTTATCTCTGGAACCGCTCCATCTTTCAGTTTCAAATGATCTGCAAATCCAGCGTCGAACTGGGCCTAGTTTATGCTGGGTTCTTTGGGAAGCTGAGCAAGGTTATTTTTACCTCACAACCAAAAACACACTGATTTTGTGGTCTAAAAACAAAATGACAGTTCTGCCGATGGCTTCCGTAATCCAAACGAAATCCGTAACGCGCTCTTGCTCTGGTTGATGTATGCGTGCGCTCTTCCGGAAGAAGTGCCCATAGAAGGAATTTGCCCTTTATGACGTCATACAGCCATTATTATTATTTAGTCATACATACATACTTGAAAAAAAACTTTCCAAAACTTATACAAATCCTGATGGAGTGAATTTGGCACAGAAATAAAATTTTTCGAAAACTTTGGCCATGTTTAGCATGAGAATCTCTTTAACATTATAAATAAGTCAGAATGCTTGAAATAGCATTAGCCATCCTCTTTAAAGCATCACGGCAGACCATTAAAGTCGACTAGTCTGTTCAACCCCTAGTGTGGACAAAAGGCCAACACATAATGATAAAGATGCAATTTCTAATGTATCCAGATTAATGTAGACATAACCTCTTTGCCATGATTTGTCCACTGATTTTGATTTACACAAACTTTAAATCCTTCTTTCTCTCTCTAGTGGGCTGAGGCTCTCAGATTGTTCACCGACGCTGCAGACACGCTGGGTCTGGCCTCCCGGAAGTCTCTCTGGGGTCAGTTCTGGGCGTCACACCAGAGGTTTTTCAAGTACCTCTGCATCGCCGCTAAAGTCCGTCGCCTGGTTGAGCTCGCTCAAACTGAGATGCAACACGGCAACGTGAGTCGGGATTAATATTTGTGCTTTTGCTTATCATATAAACCCATAGAAAGGTTTTACTATTCAGGTACAAGGTCCTTTAAGTGCTTGAAGCACTTGAATTTGACCTTCTGAAATTGAAATCCTGGAAAACCCTTGAAAACAGCCATATTTATGAAAAGGTACTTGAAAAGTGCTTGAATTATTGAAAGACTATAAATGTGAAATTGGTGCTTCATTTTATAGATAAAACAATCTTTTCACGCAAAATGAACTCCGCAGCCCGTCTGATAATAGATATGGAGCCATTTCGCATGGCTATGAGTGTGATATTGCTCATAAATATCCAAGTATATGATACAGCGTTCGTTCTTCAATCAATCATATATTCATGAGAAAAACAATCTGAACAAGGAAAGCGATATCTTATCATAGTGTCCTTTCAATGGTTAAAGTTACAACAGTCATTTCATTTGCTGCACTTTATTTGTAGTTCATTTTTATTTATCTATTTACCTTGAAAGATAATAAAGATATTGTTTGATAATTGAGATCTCTGATTGTAGTCCTTGAAAACCAAAAAAAGTAGTGCTTGAAAAGTCCTTGGAAATCTTGGAATTTCATTTTACAGTATCTGTATGAACACTGACTGTTTTAAATGTAAAATGTTTTAAATATCCTTTGCGAAATCGAAATTAAACCAAAATTGCTATATGGCTTAGAGCCATTGTCAAATCGCAAAATCTGTGATTTAAATAAATATATGCAATGCGTGTTTCAGAGTGAAGCGCGGCACTGTTTATTTACACGTGAGCAGCTCATTATTCAATTTTTTCAGTGTATCGGATCGTCTCGGATCCATACGAACTTCATCTCTGTGTTTGTGTTGCGTGTAACGTATAACATATGGCAACCATCTTCTCAAACTTGTTATGATAAGCTCTTTTAAACAGAACGTTATTAACAATAAAAAAGCTTGATGGTTTAATGTTTAAAAAATTAATAAATGAAGACATAAAGCCTTAACTTGCCCTACTTGGTATTCCCAGACATCTGGAAAGGTACATTTTTAAAAGTGTGGAAACCATGTTTTAAGTGTTTCACTAATTGTGTCCAATCGCCTCTCTCCCATGTCACTTCAAACAGTGCATCGTGATTGGCCTGCAGTCCACTGGAGAGGCCCGTACGCGAGAGGTCCTGGACGAGAACGATGGACACCTGGACAGATTCGTCTCCGCTGCTGAGTGAGTGCGCTGAAACTCTTTAAAGCAAGACATTTTCCATCAGTGGCTTGCACAGCTTCTGTCTGTTTGAATGGGGAAAGATGAGATTGACAGCGAAAAATCATATTTGTCGATTATTCCCTTGAAATTGTAATTGCGATTATTAATTATTGTCACAATTTACATTGAATGTTTTGAATAGCTTTATACCATTGTTTGAAGCCATATTTATACCATATTGTTATATCAAAATAAACATCTGAAAACACTCTTACTGAAAAACTTATATTGCTTTTGTATAGCATTAAGCCTCAAATGTCAAAACTAAACTAAAATTAAAACAGTGGGGAAAAAACCCTTAAGATAAGCTGTAGAAAAGAAAAAAACACATCTTTTGCACACTGAATAATGTAAGTGGAGGTTTTTATTTTTTTGTAATTGCGCCTTTGAACGATTACATAATTGTGGCATCCGTAATTGTTTTCGGACAAAGCTAGTAATAAAAACTCAGTGTTTTAGCGCAATTTTCTCACCTCATGGGATCACAACACTAAGAGATAGTAAATCTTTTCCTGGATTTTTTTTGTGCGTTCCCGAGATTAGACCTTCCTTAAAGGAGAACTCCGGTCAATTTTAACATTGAGCTCATTTTTTTGTACATTTGGAGTGCTGTCAATACAGAGAACAACGACAAAAATCGGTGTTGCCTACACCGAGTTATTCTATTTTTAAAATTTGCACCCTGTTGACTTCAATGGGGCAAGTACTAAACCTGCTTTTAGCCTCTTAACATCCTTGATGTGTCATTACAAGTGCACAGAAAATGTGAGTGATTCCTTCAGAGTGAACACGAGTGAGTCTGACTGCAGTAGATGTGAAAGAAATGTATAAAAATGATGTTATTTAAGCCAGCGCAAATACCTGTTTACATCCTGTTTTTCGGTTGAAGTCCAAAGTAGTCGATTGCAGAGTTCACACGCATAGGTTTAATACCTATGATCACGCGTGTGAACTCGACAATCGACTACTTTGGACTTCAACCGAAAAACAGGATGTAAACAGGTATTTGCGCTGGCTTAAATAACATCATTTTTATACATATCTTTCACATCTACTGCAGTCAGACTCACTCGTGTTCACTCAGAAGGAATCACTCACATTTTCTGTGCACTTGTAATGACACATCAAGGATGTTAAGAGGCTAAAAGCAGGTTTAGTACTTGCCCCATTGAAGTCAACAGGGTGCAAATTTTAAAAATAGAATAACTCGGTGTAGGCAACACCGATTTTTGTCGTTGTTCTCTGTATTGACAGCACTCCAAATGTACAAAAAAATGAGCTCAATGTTAAAATTGACCGGAGTTCTCCTTTAACATAATGCCGAAAACCCGAAGTCTCTAGGTGGTCTGGTTGAGGAGTAGATAGAAGTGCAAGATTTGTGCGCACAGACGCACAGAACAGAAATCATGAGTTAACAATCGCAATTTGTCCGGTGGAAAATTGCGCTAAAAATCCGAAAATTACAAATTCGATTAATTGTGCACCCCTATCTGCCATTATTTTATGCTCAGCTTGTCAGTGCAGTGGCTGATCGGTAGTAAATGCTCCATCTGAACACCAGAGGGCGTCTCTCACACACACACACACACACCCACCCACCCACCCACCCATCCACACCACATATCCCTCTGAACACCAGAGGGCGTCTCTCACACACACACACACACACCCACCCACCCACCCACCCATCCACACCACATATCCCTCTGAACACCAGAGGGCGTCTCTCACACACACACACACACACACACACACACACACACACACACACACACACACACACACCACATATCCCTCTGAACACCAGAGGGCGTCTCTCACACACACACACACACACACACACACACACACACCACATATCCCTCTGAACACCAGAGAGCATCTCACACACACACCCCACTTATCCATCTGAACACCAGAGGGCGTCTCACACACACCCCACTTATCCATCTGAACACCAGAGGGCGTCTCACACACACACACACACCACACATATCCATCTGAACACCAGAGGGCATCTCACACACATACACCCCACATATCCATCTGAACACCAGAGGGTGTCTCACACACACACACACCAAATATGCCCCGCCGCAGAAGTACAATAACACACATCATTCCAGGAAAACCCTATAGGGCATCACACTATCTGTAGCTGAACAAACAAGATTGAAACGCTTTGATTAAACACGACTAATAAACACACGACTGCCTTATTCTGTGTCAGAAGCACATCATCTCACAGAAGGATGAGCTCAGCTGTCGTTATGAAGTGAGTTTGGAGTAAAAACAAGTTATTAAATGTCGTCTTTTGTTGGACAAGAGGTTAATAAATGCTTCTCATGTTTGGAAATATGTTGCTTTTTCAAATGCACATTATAATAGTCCTTGGGCCAAGACCCAAAATCTTATGTTATAAGCGACTCAAACTCGCAGTGCTTTCAGACGGAGCAGCGTTTACAGAGCCTTAGACGAGTCATCGGTGATTTATTGTGATGTGTGTGTTTTTGTCATGTAGGGGTGTTTTCCAGTCATTAGTGCAGAAACACTTCCCAACACAGAAACCCAAAAGAGAGAAAAGTGCCGCAAGCAAGAGGAAACGTAAGTCAAGTCTTATTTTCCCTTTGAGGATTTGTGCCGAATCAAACATTGATTTGTCTCTGGGCCTTTTGGTCTGTGGGTTTTTGTTATGAATATTTTCTGAAACCGTTTCTTTGTTTTCTGAAGGAAAGCCCAGAGGCCGGACTGCAAAGTTTCCGAAGCACTGTGTGGAAGTGGGCGGGGTTATTAAAATCAGCGACGATTCAGACTCCGACTCAGATGAGATTGACAGCGAGTCGAACTCCTCCCCTGAATCACTACAGGACAATGATGATGTGATTTTCGTGAACCAGATCAACGGGCCTGCTGGTAGGTTGACTTAAATGCAAGATAAAATCAAAATCTAGATCTATTAGTTGAGTTTTAGGGTGTGTTCACATCGAGCGGCAACCTTACGGTCTCTCTCTTGAATCCAACACGGAAGTGACTTAAACTGCAGTTCATCGACTGGCCACTAGAGACATAGAGACTCTGAGTCAATCCTATAGACCCCCATGTTAAAATGCCCAACTTTACAGCAGAATAAAATAATTTACAGACTGATACAAAAAGTGGTTTTGGTCTATGTAGCTAATTTTGCCCATCATGACAACTGTGATTGGGGTAATTTAATTTAATTTTATTTTATTTTAGAACTCATCCGTTTAAATTATATTAAGCCGTAAAGTTCTGCATAATTAAGGGGGCGTGGCCACTTGAGTGACAGGTGGATTGCCTCTGATGTCACTACTAGCCGTTAGCTGCTGTCTGTTAGCGTCACTTCACCTCAGCTAATCCGCCCCGCTGCACATTTTCGATTATCAGCCAAGATGGCGACGGCCGGCTCCGCCCACTTTGGGCTTAAAAAATGCTCTTCAGAAACACTACGGGTGACTGACGGCTGCACAATATATAGAAAATATCTAAATATTGCAAATGTATAGCTTGCAATAACTGGGGCCATGAACAAAAGACGAAGAGAAAATCACTCGCTGTTCTTGGCTGAATAACTTTCGTAGCTTTAATAAGAATCAGGATATGTTTAATTCATACAGTGAAAACTAAGCTTTTACGTTTGATTGAGTTTCTGTTGTTGAATAACCCTAATGTAGGATAACCTGTGGTTTACACTGATGTTAAAATAACACTTCTTACACTACAGTAAAACACTGATGTTCACTGTCAGAAGCTGTAGGGATGTTTTCTTGTCACAAAAATAATGTGAAACACGTATGTAGGTTATATAAGTTTAAAGATAATTTAAGTTTATTTCACACACTTAAAGCATTATCGCATCGCATATCGAATATCACATTATCCAATGAGTTATCGTATATCGCATTTTTCTTCAGTATCGTGCAAGCCCTGCTTCACGCACACTACGTCCATGTTTTTTTTTTACAGTGAATGGTTCACACTTGGCCAGTTTGGTTCAATATTAATGAGCTCTGGTGCGATTCATTTGAATAAGTGTGAACGCTGCCATGCAAACTCGGGTGCGCACTAAACAAGCGGGCCGAGATTCCCGAAAAGTAGGCCTGTCATGACAATTAAACAAACCATCTTTTTGTGGTTATTTGATCTAACCGCGGTTGTTGCAGATGATTATTGCGCTCTTTTAAACTGCACAAGTGGGAGTCATAAGGCAAGGCAAGTTTATTTATATAGCCCATTTCATACACTATGGCAATTCAAAGTGCTTTACATAGAGAGGAATAAAAATAATCGCAAAATAAAAGCAAGGAAAATTCAAAGAGTTATTCAAAAGCTTTACATGGAAAGGAATTATAATAATCACACTATAGCAATTCATAAACCAGAAGAAATAGACAAGCACCAATTAAGTTAGCGTGCACTATATACAAAGTCATCTGAAGCCATTCCATAGCTTAATGTGAGGGACTATGTTAAATATTGCTAAATAATTGTTAAATAAGTTCACGGAAACTCATCTTCCCACCGTTGTGGCTGTCAATCATTCTCCGTTCAGCATTCAAACCCAGAACATGGCATTGTTTTGAATGTTCTGTAAGTTAAATATACATCATAGAAGATTTTGTTTTGTATCTTTAGGTTAGCAAACCAGGACTAAATGTATCATTTTCGGTACAAAAAACCCCCACGAGAGCCGAACTACATGTGTGAAGTGTTTTTTATTATTCTGGTCTCGGCGCTTGCACTTTATAGTCACTGTGTGTTTTAGAAGAGTTGACTCCTGCCGTTCTGTTCATTCAGGGATTGAAGGAGCTCACACTTATTAAATCAGGCCTAATTTCTGTCTAGACGGCTAAACCACACAGGAGTGATCAAGGTCTTTTCCAGACTCTATGTGCTGAATCATCCTGTGTGTGTGTGTGTGTTTTCAGCTAAACTAGAAGAACTTAAGCAGAGGCTGCTGGGAAAAATAGCAGAGCTGGGGAAAGAGCTGCCACTCAACACTCTTGACGAGCTGATTGACAGGTTTGGAGGACCAGAGAAGGTGTCAGAGGTGAGAATCACTATAATGCACTGTGTTGAGTCTCACCAGTATGTTTGAAACAATTCTTACATTAATATTAGATTTAGACGGGCCACGTTAATTAGTATATTACTGACTAACATTTAGGCTGCATTTACACTGGTTCAAGTGACCCAATTCCCGTGTGGACACACATTTCCGATATGCTCAGATCGGTTTCAGGCCTCATTCATATGTGTCAAATAAATAAATGAATTATGAAACAAATCTGATGTTAATCATATACGTGCATTTGCGTCTGCCATGTAAGCGGACAAATCGGATATTCCCGTCAGTTCGAGTCGTACATCATTGAAAAACACGACAGTGGCGAATGACGTCAACTCCCAACCATGATCACATGACTCAATAGCGCAATGGAGTACCTTGGTTTGTTTCGTCAAGTGTATAGTGTAAATGCAGATATCAGATATGGATCACTTTTAATAGATGTAAGCTGGTCGTCAAAAAAAAAAATCTGATATAGTCAACAAATCGTAATTTGGCATCAAGACCTGCAGTGTAAATGCGGCCTAATTATGGGGCTTTTATCAGTCCACAAGAAAACAGTCATGTTTACCAGACTTCATGACACAACAGCTTTCACTTTTTAGTAACTAAACTTTCACTTTTTTTTAACTAAAATGATTTAAAATCACTTTCGTTCATTAAGATAAAGCACAAAAAAAGTATCAATAAATGTCCTTACAACTAACTGATATAAAACAATATAGGTACTAGAATTACTGAAAATAAAACTGAAATAAATATAAATTGTTAAATAAAAAAATGAAAATGACAAAAGCACATAACAGCATTACAAAAATTGTAATATTAAAATGAAAACTGAAGATATAAAAAATAAAAGGTATTTCAAAATATTAATCAATACTATAATGGAATGTAAATAATACTATAATAGTGCTCTCAGAGTTTTGTTTGAGACACTTGATGCCTGTTCACATCTGTATATTAAACAAATGTCATGATGTCATGCCATGACACACAAGTAAAATGCTAAATCTGTGTGTCTCTGTCTGTATGTGTGTCTCTGTGTGTGCGTGTGTGTGTGTGTGTGTAGATGACGGGCCGAAAGGGACGTGTGGTGAGGCGTCCTGACGGCAGTGTACGATATGAGACCCGAGCGGAACAGGGCCTGACCATCGACCATGTCAACGTCAGAGAGAAAGAGCGATTCATGACAGGAGAAAAGGTGACGACCTCTGACCCACAAACACACATTACAACCCAGAGTGGGATTCAGGATATTTGTGATATAAGTGTTCATATATCTAATGCCAGTCCTTCTCTGTGTTTCTCTCTCAGCTGATAGCCATCATCTCTGAAGCGGCTAGTTCGGGTATTTCTCTACAGGCGGATAAACGTGTGCAGAACCGCAGGAGAAGAGTTCACATGACCTTAGAGCTGCCGTGGAGCGCAGACCGCGCCATCCAGCAGTTCGGTGAGTGTCTGTGTGTGTTTGATGAGTCAGTCCTAGAGCTCCTGTACGATTTTAGGGGGAAATCGGGTCTATTGGAGATGATTTTAACGATCTCAAACTGGTTTTTAAATGTTTAAAGGTGCTCTAAGCGATGTCATGCGTTTTTTTAGGTCAAAACTTTTTTTGTCACATCCAGCACATCTCCTCACTATCCGCTCGCTGCCTGTCCCGCGAACACACTGTAAAGAAACGCGGTCTCTGTAGACAGCCCAGGCTCCACAAACGGCAACAAAAACAAACTGGCCCAGCCTGGACCACGAAACATAACAAACTGTGTTCCAGCCAATAACCGACTAGAATGATGTGCGGGTGGGGGTGGGGGGTTAGTGCGCGTGCACATGAAGGGGGGTGTGGGGTGTGGAGGAGAGAGAAGCATGAATAGGGAAGTTAGCTAGAGGAGAGATGTCCTAGACAACGACTAACATTAAAATGGTATATTCTTGAGAATTTTGATATGGCCGACACACGACCAAAGAGACGACGTTCCGATGAACAAATAAGAATAGGGAAAAGGAGAAGGAACGCGAAGTCCCGAATTTACATCGGAAAAGGTGACGAGAACTCTGCCGGCAGAACGGCTTCCAATCCGACATTCAGGTGGCTCTGTTTTTGCTGGACGGGCGGGTGAATCCAGTTTGGTTTTTCTAAATGGTTCATGACTGTTTCAGGAAGCACGGAAGGGAGGGGGAGGGGTCGAGCTAGCCTCCGTTTTGTTTGACAATACTTCGAACGTCAACAAGAAGTGACGTCACCCAACATCGCTTAAGGTCCTTGCACACTGAATCCGAAATTTTCGCATGCGTTTTTTCATATCCGTCATTCTGTGGCTCTAAACTGTCAAAACACCATTCAAACCCTTGTTACGGATGCGAAAAACACAGAAAATCGAACCCGATTCGATTTTTTTTTTGACGGACGAAAGTTTCGGAGGCAGTGTACAAGTGTGATTGACATAACGTGAGGTCGTATTTATTTTTTAACGTGCGAACATTTCGGACGCGAATTTCGGACTCAGTGTGCAAGGGCCTTTACGGTGCGTGTCCACTACAGCGGCAAAACCCCGCTCAGTGCCGCTGGCAACGCTGTAACGTCTCCGCTTTGGTTGCGAGTGTGTTTAATCAAAGTTTTTTTCAACACACAGACAGTATAATCATCAGCGATGCACGCGATTACATTTAGAAATGGACAAGCTTTGTTTCCAAATGCACCAAGCAAAGATCCTTTCAATTTTATAAACTTTTATAAACCCAGCCAATATAATCACAATAAACACATCCAAAATAAAATCTTTAACATATATATAACAACTACAAAGCGTCTAATTTGTAAACAAAATGATTTACGCACTAAATCCAGCATAAACTCCGGCACAATTTGCATTATTCTTAAACTTAAACTAAAAACTGACGCTCTCGGTCGCTCTCAACGCTTTCTCCGGTCCGCTGTCAATCCCAAAATGCAATGCGCGAGCGTGAAGCTCGACTTCCATAGGAATGAATTGAAAACGCTTGCTCCGCTCCCACCGCGCCAGTGGACACGCACCGTGAGAGCAGCTTTAAATAATCATGTTTCACCACTGTTTTCTAAATTAGTCAGTAGGCGTCAAAGTTCTCATAGGGCGAACACACAAGCAAGACCTCTTTTGGCTTTCTCTGCACAGGGGCCAAAACTCGGGAATGCTTTACCTACTCATTTAAAACTAGAGACCGATGGCAATGCTTTTAACGGAGGACTTAAACAATAGCAAAACAAAACAACAGTGCTCGCGTGAATAACCTACTACTGAGATATTTTCTGATTATCATGCTTTTGCTTTATAACTTACGTATGTAAATAATTTTGAATATAGGTTTTTTGCATCTGTAATCATATGGTATATTTTCTTTATCCTTTTTTGTTAGTATTGTTATTATTACTTTAGTTATCAGTATTGTTATTGTATTTTCTTTCTAAAAGCCTCCCATGGACAGGTGTTGAACATTAGCATGTGTGCTAAAACAAATGCTGTGAAAAACATGATACACCGGTGTTTTGCCAGATGAGAAGTTTATATCTCTTTTAGTTCCTTTTATAACTGTTTTAATTTTCCTTGCTTTTATTTTGTGATTATTTTAATTCCTTTCTGTGTAAAGCTTTTTGAATTACCGTAGTGTGTGAAATGTGCCATATAAATAAACTTGCCTTGCCATCGAGAGACATTGTGGGTGGTTGCTAATATTGTGTCTGTGTATCAGGGCGAACACATCGCTCCAATCAGGTGACGGCTCCAGAGTACATCTTCCTCATCTCTGAGCTGGCTGGAGAGAGACGCTTCGCCTCGATCGTTGCCAAGAGATTGGAGAGCCTGGTAAAGTCTGGGTTTTAGATGTTATACACACTTAATGTGCTCTAAGAAATCCATTTTATTTTTTCCCAAATTGAGTGTTTTCAGTTGCACTTTATTTTAAGGTGATGTAGTTCAGGGACGTCAAAATGGTTGAAAAGCTACATTCAAATTTCTTTCTTTAATACTAGCAAAATTCTAATTATATTCGAATTCTATAGGCAATACTTAATGTTAGAGGAAAATAGTACTGTATTGTACTGTAAAAAAAAAGTACTGTATCTAGGCCTGTCGCGATAATTAAATAACCGTCTGATCGCGATTATTTGATCTAACCGCGATTGTTTCAGACAACCGCGATTATTGCGCTCTTTTATAGACCTACGGCACAAGGGGGAGTCATGAACCAAAATAAATAGACAAGCACTAATTACGTTTTCTAGCAAAATATTCAAAGTCATCTGAAGCCATTCCATAGCTTAATGTGAGGGACAGTAGTATATTTACATTGTTAAATTAAAGTTCACAAACTCGTCTGCAGCTGTCAATCATTCCGTTCAGCATTCAAACAACGCGCGTCGTCCGGTTACGACAGGATACACGGTAAAACTTTCTCCAGTGTGACATTGACGTTATAATGCTTGATCTGTAGATAAAGGGCTGTGGATTTGCATAAAATGACTTTATTTTGCTGGAGTTTTTTGCTGTTTCTAAATGACTCGCTCGCTACCGTGTGCCTACACAGCACAAGGACTATGAATTGGCATCAGACGCACAATAACTGGAGTTTAAAACTGTGAAGAAACAAATGATCAATAAACTGTTGCACTGATATACACTAGGATTTGTGCCCTCGACATTTCTTCGCTTTGTGCCGTGAACTTTTAAATGCGCACTTGTGCAGCGCTGCGCACTGTGACTCCATGTTGCATTAAGCACATCATTCTGCACCCGCGATGCGCATACGCGCTTTGTTCCGCTCTGTTTTGAAGCGTATCATATTATCATGGTTTGTGCACATTTGTTTTTATTAACACTTAAATTACTGTGCAGATGTTTTCAAAAATTACTTTTTGCTGCTGATGTATACACTCACTAAGTTTAATAAACAAATTGTCATAGCTATTGAATATATTTATTTAATATTTAAAGGTGTTAACTGTAATCTTACACTGCAAAATGATAACTTACAAAGGATTAAATTCATCACAATTATTTAATGAATGAAGCACAAAGCCCTAAAACAGACAATTAATCAGCATAATCGCCAAAGCCCTAACACAGACAATTAATCGTCAAAGCCCTAAAACTGACAATTAATCGGCATAACCGCAATTATTTTTTAGACAATTAATCGTCAGCCAAATTTCATAATCGTGACAGGCCTAACTGTATCGCAATAAGCAAATGTGACCCTGAACCACAAAACCAGTCACATGGGTCACAATTTTGAAATTGAGATTTATACATCATCTGAAAGCTGAATAAATAAGCTTTCCATTGATGGTTTGTTAGGATAGGACAATATTTGCCTGAGATACAACTATTGAACATCTGGAATCTGAGGGTGCAAAAAAATCGAAACATTGAGAAAATCGCCTTTCAAAGTTGTCCATTTATTTTCGCGATTGTGCAGCATTCACTCACAAAAATACATGTTTTATATATTTATGGTAGGAAATTTACAATATCTCTTCATGGAACATGATCTTTACTTAATATCCTAATGATTTTTGGCACGAAAGAAAAATCGATAATTTTTTTTATTGAAAAATGGATGAATAATTCTTAAAAAAATATGTGAATAAGCTGTATTGCATTTGCAATATCAGTCTTTTTGCAGTTTAATATTCACAGACACTATTCCATATCGCAGTTTAAGTGTACAGCCCTTTTTTTGATTTATTCATCCAATCTTTTCCAAATTCCACGTTATACAGTAAATTCCATTTTCCGTTATTGTAATATTCTAATAAGGTTTGAAAAATCTCAGCCAATCAGAACGTGATGTTTAATATATAGATTTTTGGCACTTGAATTTGGACCAATAAGATTTCACTTTGATTTTGATCACTTTGATCACTTAAGATTTTCACTTTTTAACTACCCAAAATATGGAAAACATGCATCACTTACACAGTCACAGCTTGTTAGGATGTGAAATATATTTAAACTTCATAACTTCATTATGCGATATTTATTAGAAGCCATTCTTCAGTCATGTGAGAAACTGCTCAAAAAGCTGTCAGGTGTTTGAGAGCATGTTTATGGAAATGCAGCCACGTTAAACTGTGTGTTGTGTTCTGTAGGGGGCGCTGACACACGGGGACCGGCGAGCCACTGAATCCAGAGACCTGAGCCAGTACAACTTTGAGAACAAAGTAAGATTACTTTCACTAGTGTCATTTTAGTAATATTTATATACTATTATAGTGTTTATTAATATATTTTGAAATAGTTTTATTTGTTTCTGTAGTTTTGGTATGAATTTTGTCTTTTTTATTAGGTTTGTTTTCAGTATTTCTATATATTTTTATTTAACTTTTATTTCTGTTTTAGTAATTTTACCATTTAAACTTATTTCAATTCATTGTCATAGCAACATTTCTAATTTTCTTTTAAATGTAAGTTTAAGTTTTTCCATCAAATATTTATATTTTCAGCTTAATTTTGATTACCGAAAACATTTTTTTTAAGTTTTAGTTTTGGCTCTCGATAACAATAACAACGCATTGGAGTCCATTTGACTCAGAGGTTAGGTTTTTTTTTTTGTTTTTTTTTGTTTTTTCTCTGAACCCGGAAGACACATATGAACTGCAATATGGTTCACAGTTGGAAAAAATCTTTTATATTGCTAATACCACAGTTCAGACCCACACATACAAAGTGAAAAGCGACCGGTCGGAGTGAAACCAAACTCTAGTTTGAACCAGAATTGACCACCTCATTTAATGAAGCTGTTTATTGATGGCCTGTCTTTTGTCTGTCTTAGTACGGCACCAAAGCGCTGGATAAGATCACTAAAGCCATCCTCGGGCACATCGACAACAAAGTCCCTCCACCAAAGGGCTACCCAGGAGGTGACATGTTCTTCAGAGGTAATGATGTGCTTCACTGATGCATGAGACTACATCTCAATTCACATACCTGTAGTCTTCACACTAAAACTATGTACTTCACATTAGGGCTGAGTAAAAAATATCGATTTCTCGATTTTAATCGATTCTCATTTTTACGAAACGATATTGATTCTTAAATCCCAAGAATCGATTAGTCATCCTGTTTTCAGTTAATGAATGAATGGAACATTGTAGCGCGCATCCCTTCCAATAAATCGCACAAATCTTTGTGCTTTGTTACTATTGATATGAAACGAAGTCTCAGATTTTAAACATGAGCATCTGAAAGTGTGTTAAAAGATAGAGTACAACTTATCAAAATCCGTATCATGTGACATGGAATCGCTCAATCCGTGTTTCAACCATAGAAAGACGCCAGTAAAACAGCTTGTAAACAATGTCATGTAACGTCACATTTACCTCAGAAAAACCATATCCAGTGACCATAAACTCGTCAGTCAGCGAGAAAAATTAACTCTAGAGAGGAGCATTTTGCTAAATATATGCACCATATTACATATTCATTATAATTTTGAATGTTCTTCAATATTTAATGCATGTTTGAATAAATTATGACAGCCACCATTTAAATTTTTATATAATTTCATATAACTTTATATTATAAAAATAAATAAGTGTATTTTAAGTGTTTGTATACAAATCAGTTAATTTGTAACTTCAATATTATAGTAGGCTAATGAAGCCTATAGGCTACAACTGACTCCCATAGTTTACAGCATTAGTTAAGAGATTTGTTTTCCTTGAGAAAATTTGCCATGTATTGATATCCAAAAAAATCAATATTGAATCGAATCGCAATCGAAATCTAATCGAATTGCAAGCTTGTGAATAGAAATCGAATCGAATTGTGAAATTTGTGTCAATACCCATCCCTACTTCACAAACATACCATTAAAAAAAAGTTTTTTTTTTTTTAAAGAAATGAATGCTTTTGTTCAGTAAAGATGCATGAAATTGATCAAAAGTGACATTTACAGGGTTTCTGCTGGTCTTAAAAAGGGTCTTAATTCACCCTCACACAAATTAAGGCCATAAAAAGTTCTTAAATCAGAGCTTTAAATTAATCTTAAATTCATAAAGTCATGGCATTAAATGTTGCATGCATTGCAAAAATTAATACATGACACATTTATGAGATCCCGACTTGTAAAAAGCACTCACGTCTTTCTAGAACTCTTGTACCACCTGACCGCTGCAGATTTATTTAGCCGGGGATAGTGTTGCCATAGAAAGGCATAATTCCGAGTCAGAGAACGTAGATGTGTTGTTATCATCAAATTACGGTAATTACGACATGGCTTTAGCGCAACATATCTTCCTCATTATTTTTTTGTCCTGTTTTCCAATATAAATATCTAAACTTCTTTAATCAAGATATATTACTTGAGATGCAAATGTAAAATGAAGTCTTGTAACAAAATTAAGTGACTTTATGCTTAAAACTAGAACAAATATGTCAATGAGTTATGAAAACTGCCCATTGGCAGATATTTGCTCTTGTTTTAATCATAAACTCAATTCATTTTGATAAATTTCACTGAAAACAAGACTTTATATTTTGTCATTTTGTATCTCCAGTAAAAGTATCTTGATTTAAGAATCTTTAGACATTTGCACTGGAAAACCAGACAAAAACACTTCTGATCAGAAGGTACAGAATAAGATATTTCCATATTATTGTCTTATTCTCAAACTCTGAAGTGTTGCCGATACAACTCATTGTGTTTCTCCCCAGACATTCACATTTAGAGAACATATGGAAGTATTGTGTTCCCCTTCAGTTTTCCATACTTTGAATTAAAAAGGTCTTTAAAACGTCTTAAATTTACCTTCATAAAACCTGCAGAAACCCTGCATTAAAGACATTTATAATGTTACAGAATGTTTCTATTTTTAATAAATGCGGTTCTTTTTAATGTCTGAAAAATCCTGACATTTACCATAAAAATATGAAGCAGCACAACTGTTGTCAACATTGATAATAATCAGAAGTGTTTCTTGAGCAGCAAATCTCAACATATTAGAATGATTTAATGAAAACGTCTTTCAAAAACATTTAAAAATAAATAATCGACCCCAAACTTTTAAACAGTTGTGTACTTTAGTTAAATTGTATATAATATAATTATATTATTAATATAATATTTAGTTTGACATTTCTTCCAAAATACCATAGTTTCTGCAGTTACTGTTACTATAGTAAATCCATGAATTCTGCATACTGTGATTTCAGACACACTAATCCTACTCTTGCTTACTATTTCGGCTTGTGTGTGAATCGGGACACACGTGCAAAAGAACATGTCACTGTAATGTTTGTGTGCACTGATTTTAATATTCATTTGTGTGTATCAGATATGAAGAAAGGCATGATTGACGTGGGAATCTTCTGTAGGGAGCCGCGTCTGGGTCTGAATACAGAGAAAGGTAAATGTAATACAGTGACACCACAATATTGACTATAATGGCTGATTTACTGCTAATCTTTGTTTCAAATGATTAATACAGCAATTGCGTTTGCATACTTAATTATGAAAATGTATATCTCTGCTGAATAATACTTTGTTTTACAGTGTCTTTTTCACACATTACTTGTACTTACTATAGTAATAACAGTTAATTATGCATAATTACATGCAATTAACCCTAATTCTAAGCCTATAGTAAGTACATTTTGTTAATTGATAGGGATGCACCGATACCACTTTTTATATCAATACCGATATTCCTGTTAATTGATATTACTTAGTACTTAAATGTATAATTACACTGTATGTAAGGCACCTTTAAAATATATCTGGCTATTTTGATATTATTGATGTTGGCTGATTTACTCAGATGTTAGATTCAAAATATCCTGAGAACAATGTTTATGGGTAATGTACATTTGTTCGGAATATGATGTACCATCCGGATGTAATGTTATATTGTGGTGATGCACAACTGATGTAAATCCTGTCTGTGGAGTTTCATCACATTTATATATATATATATAGAAATGATTTTTGCTTGCATTTAAGTAAATTAAATGCATTGATTATTTGCAAGTTATATGCAACCAAGTGGCTAATTGACTTTCTTTTCTTCCTGTTTCCCAGATTGCACCCTCACTAAGTTTCTGAACCGTATTTTGGGTTTGGAGGTCCATCAGCAGAACTTTCTGTTCCAGTACTTCACCGATAACTTCGACTACCTGATCAACAAGGACAAAAAAGAGGGAAAATATGACATGGGAATATTGGGTGAGGAATCATCTGAATGTGCACCTCAGACTGTTTTAGTTTTATTTATTTAATTTTAAAATGATTCACAGTATTAATGCTGTCATTAAGCACAGATGTTTATCTGGTATGTTTTCATAGCAGTAGAGCACTGCAAAAAAATTATTTTTGTCTTGTTTCCAGTCCAAATATCAAAAAAATTCTTAAATCAAGATGGATTTACTAAAGTAGTAAAATGCCATAAGATATTATATCTTGTTTTCTGGGGAATTAATCAAAATTAAGTGAATTTTTGCTTAAAACAAGCAAGATTATCTGTCCATGGGTTAAGAAAAATAATATTAATTCAAACAGAACCAAGATTATTTTTCTTACCCCATGGACAGATAATTTTGCTTGTTTTAAGCAAAAACTCACTTAATTTTGATTAATTCCCCTGGAAAAAAAGACATCATATCTTATCCAATTTTACTCATCTAGTAAATGCATCTTGATTTAAGATTTTTTTGATATTTGGACTGGAAACCAGACAAAAATACTAAATAAGAAAAGCATTTTTTGCAGCGAGGAGCTGTATGTGTGTATGAGGAGATTGATGTTCTTATGTCCGGTGTGTTCAGATCTTGCTCCTGGTAATGATGAGATTCACGAGGAAACGCAGGAGAAGTTTTTAACTCCAGGAAACCCTCAGGAGGGCCAGGTCATCCTCTATAAGGTACATGAGAGGAAAATCTGTATTCCTGACCTCGACCTGACTGTGATCCAACAGCGGTCAGGCTTGAGACAGAACACAAACACCTCTAAAGGTGATGATACACAGGGCAACTTCTTGAGCAATGTTGCTGGGTAATGAGACACAGGGCCCACGACCGATCTAAATGATCCAGATAGAAATTTATTGGCCATTTTCAATGGGAAAGTGCCCAAGCAACAATTGCCCAGCAACATTGCTCAAAAAGTTGCCGTGTGTATCATCACCTTTAAGAAATTAATACTTTTATTCAGCGAGGACACATTAAAGTGATCAGAAGTGACTGTAAAGACATTAATAATGTAACAAAAGATTATATTTCAAGTAAATGCTTTCTATTCATCAAAGAATCTTGAAAAAAAGTTTCCTCAAAAATATGAAGCAGCACCACTGTTTTCAACACTGATAATCATCATAATTGTTTCTTGAGCATCAAATCCTCATATTAGAATGATTTCCGAAGGATCATGTGACACTGGAGCCTGGAGTAATGATGCTTTAATAACTGGAATAAATAAGTTTACAGTATATTCACATAGAAAACAGCTGTTTTACATTGGAATATCTCACTGTTTTACTGTATTTTTGATCAAATAAATGCAGCCTTGTTGAGTAGAAGAGACTCTTTCAACAAACAAAATGTCAAAAGTCTTACTTTACCCCAGACTTTTCACCAGTTGTCAGTGTGATGAATGTCCTGACGTTGTTCTTTGGCTGTGTTCAGATCAGTGTGGATCGTGGGATGCCCTGGGAAGAGGCCTGCAGTAAAGCGGAGAAACTCTCTGGAGAATATGAAGGGTTTTACCTCTCAAACAAGGTACAAAACACATACATTGATGTCTGACAGTAACTCATGCTTGATATGTTTATGCATTTGTTTTCTGTTGAATTGATTAATCAATTAAATGTGAGTACTCTATTTTAAAAAATCCGCATGAACCACATTATAAAACTCTTTTAAAAGGATGCATAGTCAATCCATTTAATAATCATAACAGCATAATGCTATTGTGAATTCACAAAGGCTGCGATTAAATTAAACCAATATATGAGCTGTGGGTTTAATAGCATATATATGTGCTTTAATTACATGCGTGCAGGTTACGTGCGTCTCATGTATAATACATTGTGTTTCAGCAGGTTTGTTCAATAAAACCATATGATCACTTGCTCTTTATACTTTAGTTGAACCACTTATTATTGCCTCATATGTATTTTAAGTCATTTTGTTCACCTTAGGTCTATTTTTAGCACAAATAATGTATCCGACTACTCGATTAATCGTTAAAATAATCGACCGATTACTTGATTGCTAAAATAATTGTTTGTGACAGCCCTACAAATGTTAAAATGTTTCCAATTATCAGCCATCTTTGAGTATTTTCCTAAAGGAAAGTGTGTTTCTGTGTGTTCAGCTGCGTGGGAACCAGCCGTGTGTCCTGCTTGCCGAACAGGGTCGTGGTCGAAACCTCATCCTGTATAAACCCAACATCGGTAAACAGGCTCATCCCGAGAACCTGGACAACCTCCTCCTGAGATACTACAAGGTATGACCCTACATCTCACACACATCAGGGTAATGTTAAATCTCTCAGAGCTCTTGCTGCACAGTGACATCTGGTGGTAGAGAGCGGGTTTGTCAGGGACACAAATGTATGTTTGATAGTTTGATCTAAACCTGAGCTCAATAACAGATTGTAGTTTAAAGAGGACCTGTTATGCTTTTCCCCATGTTCATCTTTCTTTAGTGTGTAATGTTGCTGAGTTCTTCTCTATATCAGTGTCAGTGTTTCTGAACTCCTGAAACGCCTCCATTGTAGTCTTGAGTTTCTTCCGGGAACGAACACATCACAATATTCCTCATTATAATAATTCATATGCAGAATAAAGGGGTGGGGCCTGGTTGAGTTAGTCAGTAGTGTGTTAAACTGGCGGATATGGTAAGGGGCGGGACATTTCCCAAACACACTTGAAGCGCTCGACCAATCACAACACACTGCTCCAGCCGACCAATCAGAGCACAGTGTGCTTTTCAGAAGGAGGGGCTTCATAGAGACAGGAAGTAAACAGAGCGTTACTGACAGACTGGGAAGAGAGGAGCCGCAACAATGAGAATATGAGGAAAATAATCAACATTCAAGCAGGAAAAACTATTCTAGCAGAGTCCAAAAACAAGACTCAAGGGCATAATAATGCCTCTTTAACAAATACTCTGAATAAAATTCAACTTTCAAAAGTTGCTTTAAGTGTTTTGATTTATAATTTTTCTAATCAAAAGCCACTTAATTTCCTCTTAGACGCTGAATACAGATGTTTGATTGACTGAACTAAATCCATAACTAGCCCTAAAATACAATCTTATAAATACATAAATAATGGATATAATGGATAAAAAATGGCATTTTAAAAATAGTTTTTGCCACTTTTCATGGCACTTTTGCTACAAGTGGGGAAAAAAGTGTTTTTCTTCCCGCTCTAAAGGTGACGCCTGATGAAGCAAAGGATTTCTGGGAAACTCAATTTGAATTCTCCTTCAGCAGCTGCACCCATGCCAATTGGTGAGTGACATTATGTGTGTGTGTGAGCAATCAGTAGAGACTTTAACCGTATTAATACATTAAGATTTTCTCAGTGCCAGAATTTTTTTTTTTATTTGCTAGGTTTTTTATTGCAATTTGAGCTAATTATTTTAACAGTAATGCAACTTAAGTTTGTGTGTGTCTAAAGGTGCGGTCACATTAACTGTTGCTCTGCGTAATTTCACAGACGATACAAAATGTAAATGCATAGGCAAATTTCTTCACCATTGGAAGTCCATCAGACGCAATTCTTCATCGCACCAATGACTGGATTTTGCTCATGAAATTTCACTTTGTATTGTAAACGTGACCGAACTTTAAGAGTGTTGTACATCTGTGTGTTTCTCATAGGAAGGGTAAGTGTAAGCAGATCGAGGAGGGGCATGAGTGTTTTCTGGGGATGCGTCTCAGGCAGTATCACATGCTGTGCGGAGCTTTGCTGAGGGTTTGGAAACGAGTGTCTGATATAGTCTCGGACGTCACCAACTCCAGCATCCTGCAGATCGTACGACTCAAAACCAAACAGAACAGCAAACAAGTCGGTGAGTTGACCTTTTGTTATCGGTTACTACTCAATAATGATTCCTAGCATACCAATAATTGCAATGCACATCTCAGATTTATACTAAAACCTATTGGCCCAGTTTCACAGACAGGGTTTAGATTAAGCCAGGATTAGGCCTTAGTTCAATTAAGGCATTTAAGTTGCTTTTATAAACGTGCCTTAGAAAAAAACATTACTGATGTGCATCCTGAGACAAAACGATGGCATTGACATATTTTAAGACAGTTAAAACAGCTCAAACATGAACATCATGGGAAATATCTATTAACTCACGTTTTAAGAAAATATCAGTAACACATTACAATATAAGGTTCATTAGTTAACATTAGTTAATGTATCCACTAACATGAACTGACCTTGAGCAATACATTTGTTACAGTATTTATTAATCTTTGTTAACGTTAGTTCATGTTAGTTCACAGTGCATTAACTAATGTTAACAAGATTTTAATAAAGTATTAGTGAATTCTGAAATGAACAAAGATTAATAAATGCTTAATAAATAAATTATTTCATGCTAACTAATGCTAGCTAACGAACCTTATTGTAAAGTGTTACCAAAATAACGATCTTGTGTGTGTCTCAGGTATAAAAATCCCAGAAAACTGTGTATCCCGTGTGCGCGCTGAGCTCTCTCGGATGGACGAGGAGGTGAAGAAAGCGCGGCGAGAGAGAGAGCGGTTCGCAAACGACCAGCGTATTCGCCAAGAGATGCTAGCCAAGATGATCAACGCCCGCAAGCTCGTCACCAACCCTCCCCACTCCCTCCCGAACCACCTTCACTACCCACAATCTCTTCTGCCACCTGTGGTGCAGCCAAAAACTGAAGCCATCAGCGAGGTCCTGGATCTGACCATCAGCCCCTGCCCTTCGCCGGACATCAAACCACCCGCGCCAGAGCTAAACGGCGTGTCCCTAAACGGAGCGATGCTAGTCGGAAGAGCGCGTCCACTCACGGTTGCTCCAGAGACGTACAACCTAGAAGAACTGATTTCCCAGGAGCAGCAGAGACACAGACAAGTGCCGTTGAACTCGAACATGCGCTTGTCGTCGTCGCATGCAGCTTTGAACATCCCGCCGCAACACGTTCACACACTAAAGCAGAATCATTCATCTTTCGGGGTGCTAACGCAGCAAAGCGGCTCCCACGCGCAACCGTCCGCGCAATACAGCGCGCTTTTATCGCAGCTGCAGCGAAGCCACGATAAATCCCTCGTGCTGCGGCTTCTCAATCAAATGCAACAGCAAACCGTCGCCTCAGCGCAATCCTCGCACCAGAACAGTCAACGCATGGCGCATTCATCAAACTCGCACGTGCAGCTGTCGAAACCACACGCGCAGTTACACGTGCCGTCGCACGTCAGTCAATCTGCTCACGAGAGAGCGTCCGGTGCAAACAGTGACTTTAATTTCGACGAATTAGACTTTGGTTACCCTTCGCCCGATTCGCAACTCAAGTACCCGTTCACCTCACAAGCCCTGCCCTCCTCGACTCCGCCTCCTCATTATTCCTCCTCCCTTTTTGCATCGGCTCCTCCAAACTCCTCCCTCTCTGACTCAAGCTCCTCCTCCTCGCACTTCACTCCTTCTTCCTCCTCTTCCTCCGAACAGACACACCAATTACCCAATGGACACAGCAGCATGGACCCCTTGGAGACACTAGATCACATGATCCACGGATCATCCTCGGATCACCGACAGTCCGTCATCCAGTTTAAATCAGTGGACTGGGACGCCACCTAGCGGCTCGAGCACGCAACTGGTCAAAAGTTTTGTGTTTCTTTTCCCAAGTCATTCTCAGTCCATAAGCTAAGAGTTGCATTCGGCTCATTGACGTTCAATGAAGATGATTTAAAACACATGGGCACTTGAAATCAGTTTGGTTTTTATTTGCCTTATTTGAAGCAATAGGGCTTTTCCACCCTCCATTTCATCACATCAAACATCGAGGTAAAAGAGATATTTATTTATTACGACATTGGTGTATACTGTTTCCTATCTTAGGGAGTTTATCTTTTTCGAATGAATGCCTTCTGTTAAATCAGTGCCTTTTATCTCCTTCAGATGCAGTCTTGTGTGCGTACATACATATATATATATATATATTTCTAGACAGAGTAGTGCTATATTATTTATTTCCTCCGGTGTTTATCCTCTACCCAGAGATCTGTGCTTACGGCGCACGGACCCGAACGCATGACTATGAACCTGCTGTTTGACCCCTCAACCTTGTGAATTCCTCCATTTCCTCCTTCATTTCAGTAATCTGAACACAGGGACAGATTCGTTCACAATATCGAGGTCATAGTGACGGCGAGCAGAATACTCCGCTTTACACCGCTTGTGTAAATTTCTCAGGTATATTATAGACTCGTCACTGTCCAAAAACAAATGATTATTTTATAAAAATGTAATAGATTGCGGATGGGTCGTCGTGAGCTTTTTGGGAATTGGAAACCAAATTATTTATTTGCAGATCTTAAGCCCGGGAACACACCAAGCCGAGTCGGCTGCGTCTCGGTTGCAAAGCTGCGCTTGAACACACCAAAAGGAGTAAAGGCGACTGTGTCAACTAGCACATGCGTGTAAGTAAGTATCTATATCAGCAGGCATCAAGAGTCGAATTTTTGTCATTCAAAAAGGGAAACCGAAACTAGGACGGCAGACCGTAAACAAAAGCACCATTTTGAATATCAGTCACGCTCATGTTATTATGAAAATATTCGTGCATTCGAATGCTCAGGTAAGATGACGTAAAATTATAGCAGACTTCTGTCTGTGCCGTCGTCTTTGCTCGCTTTCATCACTTTTACTCGTTCGCAAAGCTGAACAGCCAATCAAGAGTTCTCTCTCTCATTCAACATGTCGAACCGGCCCACAAACCCCTAAGGCTTTTGACCAGACGCTCAGAAGCAGCCCGACGTCGGCTTCGGTGTGTCTTCATGAGGTGAAAGAACCACTGGACCTCACGCTGAGACGTCTTTATACCGAGTGAGAGTGAGACCTAGCAATAAAAACCAAACAAATGATTATAAAAATCACAAAAACTGCCCCACGAACAACTCGCGATTCTCTTTATATCTGTTCAGAAGTGATATTTTTGAATTGTTTTCGAAGAATATTATATTTGTTAAGAGAAAACAATGGATTTGTTTGTTGGTTTGTTTGTTTGTTTGTTTGTATGAGGTCAATGTTTTTTTTCCTTTTGGTGGTGTATTCTCGTGTAGTTGGAATGAAAGCAAATGTATTGGTGTCTTTGATATTGCTGTTCGTATTATTATTATTGTTATTAATACTATTATTATTGTTGCTATTTATATCCAAGGGACATTATTAGTAGAGGTAGACTTTATTATAATCACTTGTAGAAGTTCGAACACTTTTTCCAATGCCTTTGTCAGGGTTTTGTTTGATTTTCCTCCCAAAATACAGAATCAAAGCCTGCAACCTGCCACCAAATCCACTGCACTGCGCGTCACTCGTTCCTCCACTCGAGCTTCAGAAAGTCCGCTCTTCTTCTTTGGGTCGGGCGTCTAGATTCCCATCGCACCAAAGTTTTCTGTGCAGTTTTTGCAGGCGCCGTACGGTCGTGCTTAATCTCAGGAAAAGTCGAGGGAAAGGATTCGGCGTTACAGACGCATGACACTGACTACTGTATTCTACAGGCCTGGCCACCGTGTTCTAGACTTGAAGTGTATGAGAGAAAATGCGAGTTTAGGAATATTGCTCGAGTATTACTACAAGTTCTCTGCTTTTGTTGTTTTTCTTTGTGATGATTTTATGAGAAATGATGCAAGCAAGCCGTTACTGGATTGGCGAAATCATGTGAACAAAAAAACACAATCCCGTTCCCTTGAGGCTGTGATTGGCTCTAGTTACTCAATTTAAGCGTTTTTGTGTGTGTAAAAAAAAAAAAAAAACCTTGCAGATGTGTTTTGCCCACTGTGTTTCTACTCCTTTTTTGTCCTGACAACATGCCAGAATTTTACTCATCTGCTGCCCGGCGTTTTTGAAAAGAAATCACAAATGAACACTTTAATAATAAAAGCAAAACATTTAAGACTGCTACTGATTGTATGTATTGTTGTTGCTGTTGTTGATGATAATATTATTGTTATATTATTAATGTTTCCAGTTAGAATTCTGTTCAGCACTTTTACTTTGGGCTTCTTTGTTTTATCCCAATATTTATGAGTTTAGATGGAACTGTACATAGTGTAAACAAATGTGCCTTTTGACTCATTCTGAACGTTTTCTACATTTAACAGAAGGAATATATTGTACTGCAATATAATTTTTAACAAACAATAAAATTTTAAGAGTTTGTTCAAATTGCTCATCTGTATCAGTCTGACAGTATTGTTGTCTAAAATACCATGTTATCAGAATATGAACATGCTGAGTTATATCTGCGAGAAACGCTGTTGATATTTAAAATAAGCACCAAAACAAACACGCCCCTTTCTTGATAGCTCCGCCCCCAAAATGAGTGTATACGCCCCTTACTGCTCATTGGCTACAAGTGTGTTTTGGTGCTCAGTTCGATCCACTTTCAACAGTTTCTCAGAAATCACTCACTGCACCTTTAAGGCTGCTCTGCTCACAATTCAGTGTAAATGCAACATAAAAGTAGTCTTAAATATTCCTGCTCTGCCCCTAGTATCAAAGTATATAGTTGTATTTGTCCCCTCTGAGCAGCATTAAATAGTTTGTGTAAAGATGCATAAATGCCACTTCAGAAGTTGCTTCTGTACAGTGTACATTTGACATTTGAGTATGGTAATATCATATATGAAATCATTCAGCTTCTTTACTAGGTAGACTTACATATCGCATGCACAAAATGTTCTTTTTAGATTATTTAATGAAAAGTCTTAATTTGACTGAATGTGTTAGAGGTGCCTTTTTAATGTAAGTTCCTGAAAGCCTCAAATAGACTGAGCCTAAAAAATAACCAGCAAAAATGTATATTCCCCCTGAAATTCTTTGACCTTTTCCCACCATTTCCGCCATTTTGTTTCAAGTAAATATCAATCTACTTAGGCAAATCTTATGACATATCTCTGAAATATGATGAAAAGTCAAATATGAGATGAAAAGTCAAAATTATGACATACTACGTCATAATTATATTAAAAACTCGAAATTATGACTTGTAACGTCAATTTCTCTACTCAAGTCAATAGAGAATGTGAAGCTACTTCACGCCGCGAATCTTATGTCATAATTTTGACTTCTTAATGTCATAATTATTAATTTTAAGTCATAACTTCGATTTTTCATTTCATAATTAGCACTTAATATTTATGATTGATGAATATTTATGATATTTTATGTTGTCTTAATTATGATTTATAAAAGTATGAGTTTTTCTTAAATGGTGGAACTGGGCTTTCATATTGACCTTAGTCGCTCAATAGTAAACAAAAAACATATATTCATATCTGATTATTTTGTCTTGTCATGTTGTTGCCTGGTGATATTTGATTAGGCTCTCCGGCAGGTGCCAGCAGCGTCTTCGAGACGGACGCGCAGCGCGCGACACTTGCAGCAGGAAGAGAGCGCGCGCGCGGGAGCGAGTAACTGAACTCTCATGATGGGGAAGTAACTGTCAGTCACAGAAGAGCAAGAGAAGACATTTTCACATTCATAACTATTTAGCACATTCCTGAAGATTTGCGGTACGATTTCTGTGAACAGTGTGAACATGTTTTCTCGAAAGAAAAAGGAGCAGACGACTAAAGCCTCTCCAGCCTCCAAGAAGAGCAACTCCGCTCAAAACCCTTCGGTAAGACCAACAGCCCTTCTTAGGAATACAAAAAAACAGAGTTTAGTTTTGTGATAGGTTGATATTACTGCTGTAAACGTGTTTAAAAGAGAAAACTGGTTTAATCAGCCCGAAAACTTAAGCGTAAAGCGGCTTTGCAACTTTTGGTCTATTTTAAACGGTTGACAAATGAATTCACATTCATCCTCTTGCTTTCCTTCAGCAGTTCACACACAATAATTTTATTTAAAAGACTTAATGTACTTTATTATTATAGATATTGGACTTGTGTGGGAGGTCTGATTCATTTTAGAGAATTTGTTAACTCGAACGATTCATTTTAAATGAACCGGTTCATCACAATAGTCGAGTGATTGATGACAACGAACAGTTTGCGAATCGTTTGATTGAATCATTAAAAGGAATCGACTCAAAAGAATGTTTTGTTCAATTGGTGTGACTATTGCAAATTGATGAACGGTTCTCTACAACTGTTGGTGAACAATGACTGGTGAAGAGCACAAGAAGATTTTTTCTCTTTGTTTCGCAAACAGTGCCAAAAATAAACTGAGAGGAAGTCAGCAAGAGTCATCTCAGAAACGAGCAACTGTTGTACAGCTCCAGGTGGAAACAAGAATAGAAAAGAATCCAGAAGGGCTTCACTTTTTCTGTTGCAATACAATAAAACATGGTTCTGTGGAGATTCATAACTAATCTCCTTAGACATAGAAAACCATGGTTCTTGATTAAAAGAGCGAACCTAAAGAGAGATCATCCAAAAATGACAATTGTGTGATATTTTATTGTTATTTCAAACATATAGGACTAGAACTTTGAGGTCCAAACAACTTTGGACCCCATTGACTTTAAGTGATTTGACAAGTTCATTTGAAGCACCAGTACATAGGAAATTAAAGAACCACAACTACCAGATGATATCATGATACCTACCTATAATGATATAAATAACCATATATAAAAATAAAAGGGCTCAATGCTGAACCTGAAGTAATACTGACAAACTATTAGCGCTGCACGATATTGAAAAGTGTGTCAAATCAATTTAAATATATTTAAGAACTGAAAATTATATAACCGATATATATTTCACATTCTTTCTGGGGACAGAAAGCATCACTACAACTTCTGAAAGTGAACCGCAGTGTTTTAGCATTACATAAAAAGTAATGTCACAAGTCTTTTTAACATAAATGTACACAAACACTATTTAAATCCCAACAAGTCTTGCTCAACTTGGTAATATATAGTTATATCAACCTGAAAACTATCCAGGTAAACAAATACACCTGAATAATATAGTGGATGATTAGTTATTTTAATTTATCTTTGTTACTAAAAATAACAAATACAAATAGGACAAATACAATAAAAACAAAGATTCAAATGAAATAAACAGTGCTTTGAGTTTTCAGGCAGGCGTACATTAGATCTGTTTAACAGTAGCATTCACAAAAGAAACATTATAATCAAATGTAAAACTAAAACGCTGCATAGTCTTCACATGAATTGAATATACATTGATTCATATTAAAGCCACTAAAGTTATTCAGTCAAGAGCCGTGAGTGATTTTCTCTTTTCTTCTGTTTGACTGACAGCAGCAGGTTTACTGGATTAGGCTACTGTCACTTTAAGACCTAATGCACACACACATCCTACTGACACACACACATGATTTCTTTCTATATGCGTTGACCAAAACTTTGACTTTTAGCACTGTTTTGAACTAAGCAGCCTATTAAAATCAATTATTGCGATTTGCATATTGCGATATGTACATTTGCGATATTGCAGCCCTAAACTATATATCATTTGAAATTTTACAAACTCTTGTTTTCATATTTGGTGACTGATTTTCAATACAAATGACAGAGGAACAGTAATTTATTCATTTGCAACAAGAATATTTTCAGAGTCATAAGTCGTGTTCAGACCTTTATTTTGAAAAAGTGATGAACCAACCCGATCTGACGGAAAACTGTGGTGGTGAATTCATAAGATTTGAATCTGATTTGTTAAAGAAACTCATTAAGAAGTACCGCCCCTAATCTCGCTACTAAACGCATCCGTCACTGGGGTTTAAACAAATCGTACCGAAATGTGAGATTGTACGAATTCACACAAATTAGTCTCCAATTAAGCAAAATGTAAAATAGACGGTTACAAATTGCTGTGAGATTGTGTTGGATGAACATAGTAAATCAAGAAATATTGGTAGAAACCTCATGTCAAGAGTTCAAAAGATAACATTTTTTGAGAAAAGAAAAGGTTGAAATAAAAAAAAAATTCTCATCTCTCAGATTCTGTCCATTTTATTACGAAATTCAGACAATAAATACCGTTTTGGCGCTTGTGAATGTGACGTGACAGATCGCTGTAGCGCCTCAGTTCAAGTAAACCGATCATCTGATACTTTTTATTTAAAGATACAGTACAACTATATATGCCTCATACATAGGGGTGTGACAGTTAGCATATAACCGTGAGACCGACGGTTATAGTTGAACACCGTCATTACAACTCTATAACCGCCAAAACCGTGTTATTAAAATATTTTTTACAAACATTTTTTATCATAGAGAATGTTTAAATACTAATTAAAAACAATTGTTAACAGTCTGTGTTATTAATGGTCTACGTCGTTTCCAACTGTATTTGATTCTTTGCCAAGCGACCGCCAATCATTTGAGATAGAAATAAAAGCTATGATATAGTGATGTGCCATCATTATGAGATTTATTAAACAAATGAAAAACATTTGCAATAATAAACATTAGCAATGAACATTTGCAATCGGGAGACATGGTTTTTACCACTTAATGAAGTTTTGTTTTGTAAATCGTCAGACATGATTTTTACCACTTCATTAAGTTTTGCTTTGTAGAAAGCCTTTCTTTAAAGCGAATTTCATTTTGTACAAATTGTATCTTAATTTTAATAAATGTTTCATCAACCAATTGCATGTATTTAATAAATAAAAAGCAAATAGGAGGACAATATAACCGTGACATGGAGGCGCCGGTGCGCCGCGTTCACTTGCATTGCATTGTGAAGTTGAACTAGAGCGCATCTCATCGTAAATGAATGAAACTCAGCGTAGGCCTATGCCTCATACATAGCATTAAATATCTTTGCTGCATCCTTTCTAGAACAGACAAGGGCTTTCTTGCGGCTCGCATCAGCAGAGCATTGCATCGTCCATAGATCGCAAAACAATCAGCGGATGGCGGGCGGGTGCGGCTTTGAAATCTGGTCCAAAAACGTTGGTGCTGATGATGAGTTTTGTGATGCGGTTGCGAATGAACTAATACCCCCATCTGCGTATCTCTATCGATAACAACATTGAACACTACACAAATATTAATTTTATTCAAACTAAGTTGTCTTATAACAGACGAACGTCACGAACGTCGCAACCCCCGACCGACGACGACAACGGTTATGTTACGAACCGTCACATTTGACTCACGTCATAACCGTCATCACCAATTCTGAAACCGGCACACCACTACTCATACATAATATCGATCAATCAGTGTTTTTCAACCGGGGAAAGAGGTCAATAAAACAGCAGGAGAACAATTATGGCACAGAACGTGACATTTACCTCAGGAAAGCCATTTAATGACCGTAGTACGTTAGTTGACTAGAAAAAAATAGCTACACTAGGAGTATTTTGCTAAATATGTGCACTATGTTACATATTTATAATATTTTTTACTTGTGTCATTAAATAATTGTTATTATAATGAAAACCGCATTATATTTATTTTTAACCTTTAATAATACCAGCTGATAGGGCTCTCTATGTTTCCAGCATTATGTGAGATATATTTTTTCTTGAGAAAAATGTGCATGTAGGCTATCTACTGTACCTTACCTAATATTTATCCAAATGAGTCAATATTGAATCAAGATTGAAATCAAATCCCAAGAATTGGATTTAAATTGTGTTAGGCAATAACACAAACAGTAGTCTACCAGTCATTGTACTATGTAAGCACTGTAACATGTTGTCACTAAACTTAATACAATTCTGTTTAGTTACCAAATGTTTTGACTATCACAATTACACCGATTGTGATGCAAGTTGTTTTTTTACACAATCCACGCCCCCCTCCAAACTAAACTCAAAAGTTGGCAGCCCTGCATTTATGTGTTTGTTAGAGGTTGAATTCAAATCAAATACTGCCAATCTGCCCATATTACTTCTGAATAGGATGTCATAAATTGTTTGAAAATTATGGAAATATATGGTTCAGATCACTCACACATATATGGAAATGGGAGAGTCCTTATATGGTCATCAGTGGAGCCTGGATGTGGTCTAGTGGAAGCGTCTGGTACTGCGCCCACACAGAGTCTCACTGAAAGCTCATTTCTTGATATCAGCCTCAAATTTAGAACTTTTTGAGGTTTTTGGCTTTTATTATCTTGCCGTTTTAGAGTCAAACATGTTTTTATATATAAAAACATATATATATATATTTATTTTATATAAAATATAAAAAAAAGTATATTTTTACTTTTTTTATAAAATTTTACTTCTATAAATTTTTTTTTTTTTAAATGTAACTTTTTTCCTTTTTTTCCACTTCTACAATAATCTGCCATGCCTCTCCTTTAAAAAGAGACCAAACTTAAGTCTGTGCTCCAAAGTATTCAAGATTTAGAACAATTTAAGTTGGAAATGTCGTTTTGGAGAATATGCCCAAAAAATGGTACAGGCAGTTAAGAGGTTAATATTGTTGTAAGAAAATCATAATTGTACATAATTTGTATATTTATTGCAGTTTTATTTTTTATTATGAATCTTTTCATTTTCAATACTCTGAGCTTGTCATAAAATAGCCTTTGCTGTTGATATGGTGTTAAATAATAAACAAATTAACCAGACTAAATATGTAAGATTGTAAGATATGTAAATAATTAAAATTTAAATAAATAAATGTTTTATTGTAATATTAGTAAATATACTGAATAAAATAATTTATTGTATGTATGTAATATTTACTCAAATTGCAATTAAAAATATATTAAAAAAATAATTTTAAGGTTTATATATATATATATATATATATATATATATATATACACTTTTTTGTGTATATATTTTTTAATGAATAATAATTAAAGATATTTAACTAGTTTTTCATATTTGGTCATTACAAATTTTTTCAATACAAATGACCGAGAAACAAGAATTTGTAACAAGAATATTTTCAGACTGTTCAGAGCTTTATTTTGAAATAGTAATTCACATGAAAAATCATGAAAGATTGGTAGAAACCTTTGTTTGGTTTGTCTTTATTCCAAGAGTTGAAAAGATAACATCCATTCTATTTTTTAAGAAAAAAGGGGTCTGAAATGTTTATATATATATATATATAAATGATCCATTTTTAGTTGAGAAATGCATGTAAATGCACATATTTTATATTAATGCACCAATGTTTTCAGCCTTGAGCGCTGACAATTAAAGCTATATTACTGGGCAGAAAAATGGTTTAATAATTAATTTAACTAATTATTCACTGTTGAGTTCATTGTTTTGTTATTTAAACCAATTTCTGTTTCCTCATATATTTCACCATTAACCCTGTCCATAGTATTTCTCTCATTCACACTCCATCCTCTCTCTCCTTCCCATGTTAACCCAGTTGTCCATCCTTCAGGAACACTCTCACTATGACACTATCGATGGCCTCTGCACGCTGGCTCCTCCTGATTCGGTGCCCTCGTCCTGCCCGGGAACACCGTCGGCCCACTCCAAGCTAACGGGGTGCAGTTCTCCTGTCGGGACCATCAAACGGCCCACGGGTCTCAGCCGCCACGCCAGCGCCGCCGGGTTCCCCTTCCAGACCTCCGGGACGTGGAGTTTCCACAAGAGCTACGCTCGGGCCGCTCTCAGCTTCGGACAGGCAGACGGTTGTGAAGCGTCGGCCATCGAGGTGGAGGACATCCCCTCGCTGCTAAGAGACGTCGCCCGCTTCGCAGAGGCTGTGGAGAAACTAAAGGACATGGTGCTGGGCGAAGGTATGAGGTTTTGGGTATGCTACGATAGTGTTGGCGGTGTTAGCGGTATTCAGAAGCACTCCGGCACCACTCCCCCCACCGTCAATTAGATTTTTAAAAAATTTTTTTTAATAAAATCATTTAGTTCCGTTAGAGAACAGACACTACAACTAAAAACTGAACGTGTCTGCTTAATAAATCGTGAGCTGAACGAGAATCGCAGCACAGATCAGCAACAGGAGTCAGATTTGTTTACATAATATATGTGTGTGTGTACTGTGTATAATTATTTTGTATATATAAATACACACACATGCATGTATATATTTGAGAAAAATGTGTTATTTATATATAAAATATTTAATATAAATATATACAGTATATACATGCAAATATTTCTTATATATATGTATTTATATATACAAAATAATTATACACAGTCGACACACACACATATATTATGTAAACACAAACTTTTATTTTGGATGTGATTAATCGCGATTAATCGTTGCACAGCACTATTTCAGTTTGGCCGATAATGCAGCTGAATAATATTTTCTGTTTTTAAATACTCTTGTTTGTAATATTAGTAAATATTGTCTAAACAATTAATTGTACACAATATGTACTCAATTTGCAATTAAAAAAATTTAATATTTAAAAAATGAAAAAAAAAAAATTATGATTGTAATATTGTGCAATATGCAGTTAAAAATGTAAACATTTAATATTTAAGAATAAAAATGAAAGATAATACTTTTGATTGTTATATTAATAAATATTGTCTAATATAATCTATTGTACACACTATTTACTCAATTTGCAATTAAAAATGTAAACGTTTAATATTAAAGCAAATTAATAAAATAAATGACTAAAAATTAAAGATACTTTTGATTGTAATATTAGAAAATATTGTCTAAAATATTTTTTGACACAATATTTACTCAATTTGCGATAAAAAGTTGTAAATGTTTAATATATATGTAATAAAATATATATGAATATAGAAATGAACAAATATTTAGAAATTGAATTAAAACATTTGATTTTGTAATATTAGTACATATTTTGCAAAATAATATATTGTACATAATTTGCAATTAAAAATATTTAAATATTTAAGTTAAAAAATGAAATTTGATTGTAATATTAGTAAATATTGTGTAAAATATTTTTTGTATATATTTACTCAAATTTCATACAATATAGTATATATTTACTCATTTTCTAAAATAATATATAATATTTAAATAATTATATGAAGCTATTAGAAATACAGATAAACCAAGTTATGCCATTGTTTTTTGCTATATTACTAGACAGAAGACTTAATTGAACTATTTATTGTTCAAACATATTTCTGTTTCCATCTTTTTTGTAGAAGGAAGAAAGACACTCAAGGTCATGTGTTACTACATAATTTAAAACTAGAATTAAATTATATCAGCTGTATTTGATCTGCAACTCATCAGCGATCTCTAGATATCATTCTCAGCCATTAGAAAGCCCACATAAACTAATCATTAACATGAGTTCAGGAATGGCCATTTGTAACATACGTTTTGACAGAGTGTTTCCGTGGAGAAAGAGAGGAAGGAAGAGGAACCGTGCGTCAGATGTTTTCATTGCAGGCTTCAGTTTGAGATTACACACGTCCGCTGGGCTTCACCTTCCCTTAAAATAGTTAGGGTTTGAAATGAATCTTTTAGCTCACCGGACAATTCGGCTACTCAATTTTTAAGTTACCAGCCATTCATAACTTCTACTAGAAAGGAAAAAAAAGAAAAAGAAGAAGAAATAAACCAGATTACTACGTCACATCTTATATATATATTAGGGCTGGGTAAAAAATATTGATTTCTCGATTTTAATAAATTCTTAAATCCTAAGAATCGATTAGTCATCCTGTTTTCAGTTGATGAATGAATGGAACGTTGTAGTGTGTATTCCTTCCAATAAATCGCACAAATCTTTGTGCTTTGTTACTATTGATATGAAACAAAGTCTCAGATTTCAAATTACGTCCATTTTCTTACGAAATTCAAAAACATAAATACCGTTTCGGCGCTGTGGCGTGAGATCGCTCTGAAGAGAAGTAGAAGCACATGATCTTCTCTTCCGCCTTAATAACACCAGTTACAGCGCGAAATAAACATGAATGAGCATCTGAAAGTGTGTTAAAAGATCGAAGACCGTATCATGTGACATGGAGTCGCTCAATCCGTGTTTCAACCATGGAAAGACGTCAGTAAAACAGCTTGTAAACAATGTCATGTAACGTCACATTTACCTCAGAAAAACCAGATCCAGTGACCATAAACTCGTTAGTCAGCGAGAAAAATTAACTCTAGAGGAGCATTTATCTAAATATATGCATCATATTACATATTCATTATAATTTTTAATGTTCTTCAATATTTAATGCATGTTTGAATAAGTTTTTATGACAGCCATGTTTACATTTCATATAACTTTATTATTATAAAAATAAATAAAAGTGTAATTTAAGTGTTTGTATACAAATCAGTTAATTTTTACCTTCAATATTATAGTAGGCTAATGAAGCCTATAGGCTACAACTGACTCCCATAGTTTACAGCATTAGTGAAGAGATTTGTTTTCCTTGAGAAAATTTGCCATGTATTGAACCTGATATCCAAAATAATCAATATTGAATCGAATCGAATTGCAAGCTTGTGAATCGAAATCGAATTGAATTGTGAAATTTGTGTCAATACCCAGCCCTAATATATATATATATATATAAAATTGGATTTCATACATTGATTTCTTATTCAAACAAAATCCTGTCATCCAAATGCTTTTTAATCTTCGCTATTGCTTCAATGCAAATTAACAAGCGCGCCGTTATTTGTTGTGTAGTGACGAGTGTGTTCAAGTAAGCCAGATATGAGCAGATTCTGCACAATACGCTGTATTTAATATAAATTGGCTCGTGATTTGATAGCGTTACCCGCCACAGTCGATTTTTACACGCATTTGGCGAGTGTTAATTTCAGACCCTGAAAAGAGCGTTTGACGGGCTAAACCCTACAGAGGGAAGGCCTGAACCCTCCTGCTTCTCACCGCATGTGGTGATGTGGTGTTATAGTGGGGCTTTTGATATTCCTCCTTTAGTCTTCGCGCACAGTCACTCACTCCTTGAAATGTGACATTGAAGGTGCACAAAGGACTATTGGCAAACTGAGGTGTTTGAGCTGCTCTTATGGTAAACATGCAAATTGGCATCAAAAAAAGTAGTTCACACAACTGTACTGTTGATTAAAATGCTAAATTTGGTATTACATTGTGTGTGTAAATGAATAGACTCGGAGTTGGTGCTGAAACCCAATGCACAGGACAATAGACACACCAGAATAATAATATTGATGATTCTGAAGCTAAAAATACAGAATTATTGTAGACGAATATTCACTGACTAGATATTTAAAATAATGTTGCCACTTTTACTGGTAACATCAGACATTTGGCATTATCAGGACACACAAATATTCCCACATTGCATTATTATACATTATATTCATCATTATATATAGTAGTTTAATGTAGTACTGACACTAAAACTCTGAAAACTTGATTTTTTTCTCACACAGTAACTTTTATTTTGGGTGAACTATACACAATATATATTGTTGCATTTTTGTATTGCGATATATTGTGACATAATGATTTCCCTCGCGTGTGTGGTAAACTGTGCACCTTGGCTGACTTTACCCAGCGCAGAGATCAGGAGAGAGATGTGTCACGTCTGCTCTATGAAGAACAGAAGTCAGTCGCGTCTCCTCAGGCCTTGTGGACTTCCTTAAAGCGTTGCTATATTCATCAGCTCTACTTCCTGTTTACATCTGCTGTGCGTGTAGAGTTGCAATAGTAATGTTTCCAATGTCATCTCAAGACACATCTTTCTTTCAGCCATTTGGTGTTAGCGTAACCAAGGATTCCCAAACTTTCTTGCCAGCTGGACTTCTTTGACCTAAAATAATTTCTCTGAAAGTTAGTATTTCAGAATAATAGTTATTATTATTAACTAAAACATTTTATGGTTATTGTAATTTTACCTAGGCTAAATGAACACTTTTACTATACTAAAAGTTGAAGCAATAAAATTACTAACTATAAAAATGACAAAAGCACATAATACAATTACTGAAAATTAAACATATTAACATTTTGAAAATGTAAAGATAAAATCTAATAACTATAATAGTGCAGAAATAATACTCAATAACTATTAGCAATTTGTTCATGGTTCTCTGATGTTGGTTAATGGTCACATAACATGCAGCTAAACAAATAGAATTTTTACTTTTTATTTATTTATTAATTTTTTATTATTTATGCATTTTAAATGTACATTTTTATGATTTCGTTTTCACTTTTCATCAACTCAAGAACCCCCGTTTGGGGAACCCTGGCATAAAAAATAGGTAACACTTTCCTTAAAGCCTTTATGTATAAATACATTATTAATGCATTTATAAAGCCTTTATGTATAAATACATTATTAATGCATTTATAAAGCCTTTATGTATAAATTCATTATTAATGCATTCATAATGTATGTTAAAATGCATAACTGAAATTGGTTATTTGCCATGTGTTTGAACTTTCTAAAGGTGTAACAACAACCCTCTATGGACACAGTGAAGCTCGAGTCGCCATTGGCTAGTACATTTTTTATTTTACCTTTTACATGGAATGCAAGAACAATGCAAATTAATAAATTCTACCTAAATATAATATAAAATATACATTTCAAGCACTATTAAAGTCAAGTAAATAGTCTGTAATAAGATAAGCACAAATAATCAAAACTACAAGCAATAGCACAAATAAACACAATAAGTTTTACAGTTAGATACAGATTAGGTAGATTATGTACAGAAATTGAATAAAGTAGCCCAATCAAACATAAAATAATGCAAAGTCTTCACTGTAGAAATTAAATATAGATGAATCCTCATTAAAGTTACGAAAGTAATTCAGTCAAGTGATTTTTGTTGTTGTGTGATTAACATTAAAAACACAGGCTGCAGGAATATTAGGCTACTGTCACTTTAAGACATAATGCACTGATCCAATATACTGTTACACATGCGTTTTCCTTCTCCACTGAAGACATAACCATCTATGTTTACTAGGATACTCGCTAAGATGGACATTTTGACATCATTTTGTGTGAAATTGTCCGTTCAAGCGCAAGAAGTCAGAGTTTAATTCAGTATTCTCGTGCTGTCAGACGCAGCTTTCTGGGCACGTGCTTCGGATGTGCTGTTTGCGCAGACAAAACTTCTCACACAGCGCACGTGAGTTATCTTGAAATTATATCTGCGCTAAACTTATTATTTGCCTCTAGTTCAATTACAGGCGACTGTAGTCGTACTATTTACTAGCCATTGGCTAATTAAAGACATTTTTTTAGTTGCCTCTCATGAAATCTGGTCGCATATTGCGAGTGATTTACTTGCATTGTAGAGGAACAGTGAATAGATAAGTATTAGAACTGTGGTTACAATTATTCATGAGATCATACAATGCATTATAAGATGCATTACAAGGCATTATTAATGCATGAAAGATACTTTTATAATGCATTATATATAAAGGCTTTAAATGGTTAGTTCACCCAAAAATGAAAATTCTGTCATTTATTCTTCTCCCCCTAATGTCGTTCCAAACCCGTAAGACCTTCGTTCATCTTCGGAACACAAATAAAGATATTTTTGATAAAATCTGAGAGCTTTCCGGACCCCTCCATATTAGGCAGCAACGTCATTGCCACTTTCAAGGCCCAGAAAGGTAGTAAAGACATCATTAAAATAGTCCATGTGACTACAGTGGCTCAAATGTAATGTTATGAAGTGACAAGAATACTTTTTATGTGCAAAAAAAACTAAAATAACGAAATTTTTGGGGGGTTGCTCACAAAAATATTCTTGTCGCTTCATAACATTAAAGCTACACTGTGTGATTTTTACCCCCATCTAGCGGTGAAATTGTATATGACTACCCAGTGAATATTTGTTTCTGTTCCTCTCAATTCCGAGGGCGTTTTAACTCCTACGGTGGCTGTATTATTCCAAGATTAACATGGCTTCCAGTTATCGACTTCGTCCATGACAATAATAAACAATACCTCTAAAATGAATAAAACTACAGGACAGATGTCAGGAGGTAAACGTCACCCTTAGAATCGGCTATCCCAGCATAATCAGATTAGGCTAACGTTACAATGTGTACAAAGTAAAAGCAATTAAAAATAACTAAAATTTACCTTGTCCTTTTTTTTATATAGCTTAAAAAATTGCGCCTTTAAAACTATTCATCACCTGTGATCCGTCGCAGCCATAGACTGTAAAAAAAATATTTTTTATGCAGCACAGATTTATGTTCCAAGGTAAACAATACTTTTTCACCATTGACGCGAGGATGAAGTTATACTAGAGGTCGTTCTGGCGTTATGCACAACCATGCTATGGTTAGACAAGCAACTATAAAACTTCGAATTTACACAAATGAATTACAACAGGCTGAATTAGCCTACCTGTCGAGAAGAAAGCAGGCAACCTCGGCGTCCGTTTTAAAATCTTTTCTCCTCATGAGCTCTTTCCATCTGGGAAAAGTTACTCCAATATTGTCTATGGTCTTGCTGATTTGTCTGTCGCGTTGACGTTTTAATTCTCTCTTTCAAGTGTGAGTACGCACGCACGCACACACACACACACCACACTATCTTTCAAATCTGCCGGCACTCGCAAGCTCGCGAGTAATCTCCCCCTCGCATTCATTACGGTGTCACTGAGTGAAAAACGCAAAAGGCGAAGCTTGAATTTACAGGTATGTCCCTCTTTGGCTAATGTAGTTTTAAAATGGAGGGGCAACATGGCGACTGGCATTTGAACCCCTCACCCGTATGTACTTTCAATGGCAGATTATAAACTTAAGAGAATACTTTATTACTTGAAAGAAGTAAATATACATTAATGAGCACTTATATTTTTGAAAGAACTAAGTGTTTTTTGCTAAGAATCAACTAAAAAAGTTACACAGTGTAGCTTTAAGGTTGAGCCACTGTAGTCACATGGACTATTTTAATGATGTCTTTACTACCTTTCTGGGCCTTGAAAGTTGCAATGATGTTACTGCCTATGGAGGGGTCCGGAAAGCTCTCGGATTTCATCAAGAATATCTTTATTTGTGTTCTGAAGATGAACGAAGGTCTTACGGGTTTGAATTTTCATTTTTGGGTGAACTAACCCTTGAAAGTAAAGTGTTACTGATAATCTCACCATCAACTCTGATTTTGGTAGCACTTTATTTTACAGTCTAATTTCCCATATACATACTATGTACTTATCACAGTAATTACAATAGCTGGGTAATAACTAGGTACTAACCCTGAACCTACACCTAAACCTAACCTTAGTTACCTTATATTACATGTACTGTAAAATAATATTCAACCCTGACTTTTCCTAAGTACCTGAGATGAAGCTGATATTAAATGAAGCATAATAGAGAACTCAATTAAATCTCCTGAGCAATGAAAGAGCAACCGCTGAGCAATAACTTCTTCCTCTGGGAAGTCACGTAGCGTCGTCATGTTTGTCTTCAAACACAGTTGTCGCTTCCTTAACAGTGGAGCTGCTCTCAGCCACAAAAGGAGATTCATTCACAGCTCACAGCCACAGAACGACTGCAGCGTGCAGGTCTGTACAGGCCTTCGACGTTTCATCTTACAGAAACCAGCAGTCAGCGCTGAAATGAGAGGTGGGGCTGTTCTTGGGCAGATGGCAGGATTTTTTATATCTGTCATCATATCATGTGTGACAGTGGGGCTGCACAATATATCGAAATATGGCAAATGTACATATCGCGATATGCATATCGCAACGCCTTGCAATAACTGGAGTCATGAACAAAAGACGAAGAGAAAATCACTCGCTGCTCTTGGCTGAATAACTTCCGTAGCTTTAATTAGAATCAGGATATATTTAATTCATACAGTGAAAACTAAGCTTTTACGTTTGATTTATTGAGTTTCAGTTGTTGAATAACCCTAATGTAGGATAACCTGAACCCCACTGATGTTAAAATAACACTTCTTACACTACAGTAAAACACTGATGTTCACTGTCAGAAGCTGTAGGGATGTTTTCTTGTCACAAAAAGAATGTGAAACACGTATGTAGGTTGTATAAGTTTAAAGATAATTTAAGTTTATTTTACACATTATCGTATCGCATATCGCATTATTTAATGAGTTATTTTTCTTCAGTATCGTGCTTCCTGAAGGGGTGGACAGTGACATGCCAGTTTTAGATGGACAGTTCATGCACATGAAGAAACTTTGCTCAGGTCTGCACACGTCATGCATGCATCAACTTGCACAGAAAAACATTCCCCTCACTTTCTCCTGTGAAATATCAGTGACTTGAATCTCTATTACTATTGCTTTTGAAACCAGCCAGAGCGATCTGGCATCGGGACAGGGAGTTTTGCATGTGCAAACGCCACACAGAACATCAAATTGTCTGAGTTACACACGTGTGTAGGAGTCAGCGCTGCATCAAACAGGAACGACTGTTTGAAATGTTACGCTCTTGTGTTGTGTTGTGTGTTTTTTTGCATTTTTAAGAACACCCACACTCTGAACATGCATTTAGGCATGGAGACACACACACACACACACAAGGACTTTTGTCGTGCACAACAACAGCTTTCATTGTCCTTCTGTAAAGGATACGGTTCCACAGCCAAACTCCTGCTTTTTTTTTTTCCCCCTCAAACGTGTGCTGATGTCGTTCCCCACGACTGCTGATGTCGATTTACGATGGAGTTGCCACAAGTTCTGTGATGTTAAAACAAAACATTTGCTAATGGTTTGATATCAAAAAGTGAAACAAAAGTCATTGCTCTGAACATTTGAATCTGTTGAACCTTGATTCATGAATTCTTGTTGAACCCACAAATCATGAGTTGACCGTAATATGTAGTATCATAGACGTAGTATCAGAGCATGTGTGCGGCTGTAAGTTCCCTCTTGTGGTATTGAGCGGGGTTGTTCAGGCACAGAGAAGTGCATTGTGGGAATGGGTGGGTAGGAAGTGGACAAATAACTGACATGTTTTGGTGAAAATGTGAGGCAGAACAACAGTTGATCTACTTCCTAACATGTGGCAATGCAGCCTCATTGTGATTTACAGTGTCTACAAATAGTGTTGGATACTAAATACACATTTAAAAGTATCAGAATGCCGTGTTTTAGATTAAAAACATATAAAAAAAGTGAGTGTCGTTTATTTAAAACATACTTTTAAAGTGTCCAAATGCCTCTTGATTTCAGCCTAAAACATGTCCGTGTTGATGAATGCAGATGTTTTCTCATGGATGTTGTCTGTGTCTGCAGTGAAAGAGGAGCCGTGCAGCCGGCCGGCGGTGCACGAGTGTTTAGGGGAGGTTCTGCGTGTGTTGCGGCAGGTAATCAGCACGTACCCTCTGCTGAACACCGTGGAAACACTCACCGCAGCAGGAACTCTTATCTCCAAGGTCAAAGGTCAGTACAACTGTAAAGTTTTCTTTACTTTTATTAAACCTCTTCAAGTAACAAAAGTACATAATTTTTAAAAAACTACCACAATAGAAATTTTTTTAATAAATAAATAAATAAATATATATCTATACAGGGTTCCCACGGGTCCTTGAGATCCTTGAAAGTTTGTGAATCTGAAAGAAAAAAAAAATCAAGACCCTGGAAAGTTTTTCCAAATAAACATACATAGATGCTTAAAAAGTGCTTGAATTAATTTGTGCAAGAAGTTTCCTGGAAAAAATTCCATATTTTAAATTCCGCTAATGTGTAATTTCGCCCACACTTCATGACCTATGCACACTAGCTTGCTTGATTTACATTAGCTACGCGCATTTACGCGTTACGTTAAAGGAGTAATTCACTTTAAAATGAAAGTTAGTTACTCCCATCAAGCCGTCCTAGCCTATATATAGGGAGCTATACAGTTGGTTACAGGACATTACTCAACTTTTTATTTATTTTTAACACCTCCACATTGCACTTTTCTCACTTCAAAAAATGGATTTTAAAGGCCTCCACTCTATTTTTTTTAATTTATTTTTTTTATTATATTTATTGTAGCATTTTCAGATTTTCAGACAAAAAGACAATACGATCACAGGACAGGACCAAACACAACTACACATGAAAAAAAAAAAAAAAAAAAAAAAACTCCTTCAATTAGATTCAAGTTGGCAGATAACCACATCACCAGGCACAGGCGAGGAAGATCAGAACAGATTTTTGCCTAGTGTGACATTATAGACCAGGTGAGATTGTACAACTGGACCAAATGAGATATACATAGGTATCTTTACATTAAAGACAGAGGTCAACGGAAATGACAATAAAATCCTAATAAAAAAAAATAAATGAATAGAAATACATTTTAAATAGCCTCGTCATTATTGATTTTTAACAAGTGATTGAAAAGAGGCCTCCAAGAGGCTTCAAATTTATCTAAATTACCAGAAATACTATATCTAAGTCTTTCCACATGCAGAGTGGAGGAAAGTTCTAACAACCAAATCTTGAATAGTGGCTTCGAATTTTTCTTCCACATGCAGAGTATAGATTTTTTGGCAATCATCAAACCGTACTGTATAGGCAATCGGGTGGCATTATTAAAGCGCCGCAAGGAAGCCGACCAGCCAAGAACGGCAGTCGCAGGATCTAAGGGAAGCTCACAGGTATAAGCTTCAGAAAGAAACTGACAAATTTCTGACCAGAATTCACCCAGTTTTGGGCATGCCCAGAAAAGATGGCCTCCACTCTATTTTAATGTGAAATATTGCATTTGTTGAAAAAAAAAATAAAAATAAAAAAATATATATATATATATATATATTAGTTCTAATGGAAAAAATAGCTCTTAAAATTTTTATAAATATTGCATAGTATCATAAAATCCCTTCAAAATTCTAAATAATAATCATTAAATAATATTGAACAAAAATATATTACATTGGTTTTCCTGGAAAAAAAAGAAGTTGCATTTCAAAGTTCGGTCACTTTTGACAGCATCAGAGCCAAGTGTGACCCCTAAATGAAGAGGACCAGAGGGTTAAGTCCTTGAATTTGAGGGTATTGGACCTGGAAAGTCCCTGAAAGGTCCTTGAATTTGAGGTTCATGAAGTTTGAAGGCATAATCAATATATATTTTAAATTACTTGAAAGTAACTCCTTTGAAGTTTCATTGAATTTGTTGTAATTTGCTTATATATATATATATATATATATATATATATATATATATATATAAGCAAACTATAACAAATTCAATGAAACTTCAAAGGAGGGTTAATCAATATATATTTCAAGTAATTTAGAGCGTTTTAAGGCACAAGTCGAACTGTCATGTTAAACTCAACCCATGTCATCCTCTCACTCACCCAAAACTAACACATCAACATGTGGAATAACATGCATGAAGCAAATAATTCAGCACTAACATGAGCAAACCCACATTATATACCAAAACAGCAGTTTCCACACAACTAGCATCTAATCACTGTAAGGAGAAACACACAGACACATGACTAACTGAAATACAGGTGTTCCCATGTTTTTCCTCTAAATGTGATGTCACTTCCAGTTTTATTTGTTATCAAAGCAGAAGCTCGAGATGTGACAGTGAAGTTGTTCTCTTCTCTGTTCGCCAGGGTTCAGTTATGAAGGCACGACTGACGCTCAGAAGAAAGACTTTGAGAAGGCCATTGAGACCATCGCTGTGGCCTTCAGCAGCAAGTAAGACCCGGCGCTCTGCTTTCACAGATTACCCGCTCACTTTCTTTATTATACATATATTATTATATTAAAAATGAATAAAAAAGATATATTACTTATATGTAATTTAATCAAACATATTTTTTTTACATATATTTAAAATATAATATTTAAATATATATTTACATCTGTGTGTATATATATATATATATATATATATATATATATATATATTTCCCTAAAGGCCACTTATAATGTTGGTAAAGTTTAATTAAATATAATTTAATATATATATATATATATATATATATTAAATATATTATATAGTAATATATTTAAAAGTAATAATACATTAGATATAATACATGTTATGTAAATTCCCTTAAAAAATTATATAATAAATTTTTTATATTACATATATTATATAATAATATTTTTAAAAGTAATAATATATTAGATACAATAATTGTTTTGTAAATTCCCTTTAAAAAAAAATAAAAAATAAATAAATATATATATATATATATATATATATATAATTCCCTACAGACAATGTATAAATGTTATTGTTTTTTGTTCTTTCAAGACCATTTTCCACCTTTTCTCTAAAATTCCTATGAATATTTTTGTGTCTGTGATGAATTTCTTTTGTTGCATTGGATAAAAGCATCTGCTAAATCCATAAATGTAATGTAATTGTAGAATGAAACTCATTTTTTACCGCTGTGCCTTTAAGACCTCTTCTGTATGCAAACGCCCTCTGGTCAGGTGATCAGCTGACGCTTCATGACCCCTCATAACACTGTCTTGCACAACCAAATGAAGATTTAATCTTAGAATGATTAATGTAAAAACAGAGAAGAAGATATTACCTCTTTATACATCAGTTGTTATGATCTAAAGATGAAATGGAGGAAATAGAAAGTGTTTAGTTTTTTCCTCATGCTCCATTAATCTCACATGTCTCCTCTAGAGTTTTAGAGAGATCTCTACAGTGTCTCAAATCATGCTCAGATTTACCTACATATGTATCTACATATTTCACAAACGCAAACGAAATTCAGAGATCTCAATATGAATACTCCACATTCGCTTTATAGCTCTATACTCTGACTAGATGATAAATATTGACTCATTTGTGTCTTTTTTCTCTACACGAAGAAACATCAGAGTTGATTATTGAGAACTCCAGTGAGTTTATAGAAGAGCATCACTCTGATCTGTTTCTGTCTCTCAGTGTTTCAGAGTTACTGATGGGAGAGATCGACAGCACTACTCTTCTGTCCCTGCCGCCCACAGAGAAGAGCAGGGTGAGTGTGTGTGTGTGTGTGTGTGTGTGTGTGTGTGTGTGTGTGTGTGTGTGTGTGTTTGTGTGAGCAAGGAGAGATATGTGAGCAAGGAGAGATCGACAGCACTACTCTTCTGTCCCTGCCGCCCACAGAGAAGAGCAGGGTGAGTGTGTGTGTGTGTGTGTGTGTGTGTGTGTGTGTGTGTGTGAGCAAGGAGAGATATGTGAGCAAGGAGAGATCGACAGCACTACTCTTCTGTCCCTGCCGCCCACAGAGAAGAGCAGGTGTGTGTGTGTGTGTGTGTGTGTGTGTGTGTGTGTGTGTGTGTGTGTGTGTGTGTGTGTGTGTGTGACTGCGAGTGAGTGAGTGAGTATGCGTGTGCGTGCTTGTGTGAGTGAGTAAGTGTGTGTGTGTATGAGTAAGTTTTTGTGTGTTTGTGTGTGTGTGTGTGTGTGTGTATGAGCAAGTTTGTGTGTGTGTGAGTGTGTGACTGTGCGAGTGAGTGAGTGAGTGAGTGTGTGTGAGTGAATGTGACTGCGAGTGAGTGAGTGTGATTGGTGTGTGCGTGCTTGTGTGTATGTAGGTGTGTGTGTGAGTGTGTGTGTGAGTGAATGTGACAGTGAGTGAGTGTGATTAGTGTGTGCGTGCTTGTGTGTGTGTGTGTGTGTGTGTGTGTGTGTGTGTGAGTGAGTGAGTGTGAGTGCATGAATAAGTTTATGAGTGTGAGAGGTGAGTGTGCGTGCATGTGTGTGTGACTGAGTGTGTGTGTGTGTGTGTGTGTGTGTGTGTGTGTGTGTGTGTGTGTGTGTGTGACTGTGCGAGTGAGTGAGTGAGTATGCGTGTGCGTGCTTGTGTGAGTAAGTGTGTGTATGAGCAAGTTTGTGTGTGTGAGTGTGTGACTGTGCGAGTGAGTGAGTGAGTGTGTGTGTGAGTGAATGTGACTGCGAGTGAGTGAGTGTGATTAGTGTGTGCGTGCTTGTGTGTGTGTGTGTGTGTGTGTGTGTGTGTGTGTGTGTGTGTGTGTGTGTGTGTGTGTGTGTGTGTGTGTGTGTGTGTGTGTGTGTGAGAGAGAGTGAGTGTGTGTGAGTGTGAGTGCATGAATAAGTTTATGAGTGTTTGTGGGTGTGTGTGTGTGTGTGTGTGAGTGAGTGAGTGTGAGTGCATGAATAAGTTTATGAGTGTGAGAGGTGAGTGTGCGTGCATGTGTGTGTGACTGAGTGTGTGTGTGTGTGTGTGTGTGTGTGTGTGTGTGTGTGTGTGTGTGTGTGACTGTGCGAGTGAGTGAGTGAGTATGCGTGTGCGTGCTTGTGTGAGTAAGTGTGTGTATGAGCAAGTTTGTGTGTGTGAGTGTGTGACTGTGCGAGTGAGTGAGTGAGTGTGTGTGTGAGTGAATGTGACTGCGAGTGAGTGAGTGTGATTAGTGTGTGTGTGTGTGTGTGTGTGTGTGTGTGTGTGTGTGTGTGTGTGTGTGTGTGTGTGTGTGTGTGTGTGTGTGTGTGTGTGTGTGTGTGAGAGAGAGTGAGTGTGTGTGAGTGTGAGTGCATGAATAAGTTTATGAGTGTTTGTGGGTGTGTGTGTGTGTGTGTGCGCGCACAGTGCGGATGTTGTTAGAAGTGTGTGTGTGGGTCGCTTCCTGCGTTGTCTTGCAAGCAAATGGTTTCCTCCGCACCTCTATACAGACACAAGTCTCCAAGAAACACTTCTCAGAACGTCGCTAATGACAAATGATTCATTCTGAGTGTCCAGAAGAGCCACTGATATCCTTTCCAAGAAATACCTCAAATAAAAGATTAATTTCCCTTGTGTCTGTCAGACAACAATTAAAATGCACTTTACCATAGAGCTGTTGAACTAAAACAGAGAAATGAACTTCATGAACGCAATTAACTTCATATTTCACTACTTAGAAGAAGAGCTAGGGTCAGATTTACTAACATCTTGTGTTAAGAAGGCGTGGAAAGGGTTATTTTCGCAGCTAATTTGCCGTGTTTAGTAAATCTGGCCCTTAACGTTTTATTTTCAGTTCTTTACATTCATTTTAGCGCAGTTTCCCAGGTTTCAGGGGTTTGTGAGTTGATACAAATCTAGTAATTCAATCATAAAAATGTGAAATTTTTTTGAGTAACGCCTGGTTCAGATTACACGAGTTTGACTCCTAAAATCGTGTCGTGTCGTGGACAAGAAACATGTCAGACTTACACACTGCTTTACGACCAGTCTTTGCATGCCGTCTCTCACACACACATTCACTCACACACACACTCTCGCTCACTCACTCACTCGCGCACACACACACACACTCACTCTTGCTCACTCCTGCACACACACTCTCGCTCACTCACTCACTCGCGCACACACACACTCACTCGGGCACACACACACACCCTCGCTCACTCACTCACGCACTCACTCGCGAACACACACACACTCACTGTCGCTCACTCACTCGCGCACACACACACACCCTCGCTCACTCACTCGCGCACACACACACTCACTCTCGCTCACTCACTCACTCACTCACGCACACACTCACACACGCACACACTCACTCACTCTCGCTCACTCACTCTCGCTCGCTCACTCACTCACTCGCGCACACACACTCACTCTGGCTCACTCACTCACACGCACACACACACTCAATCTCACTCGCGCACACACACTCACTCTGGCTCACTCACTCACTCACTCGCACACACACACTCACTCTCGCTCGCTCACTCACTCACTCGCGCACACACACTCATTCTGGCTCACTCACTCACACGCACACACACACTCAATCTCACTCGCGCACACACACTCACTCTGGCTCACTCACTCACTCACTCGCACACACACACTCACTCTCGCTCACTCACTCACGCTCACACTCACTCGCGCACACACACTCACTCACTCACGCACACACTCACTCACTCGCGCGCACACACTCACTCACTCACGCACACACTCACTCACTCGCGCGCACACACTCACTCTCGCTCACTCACTCACGCACACACTCACTCACTCACTCAATTGCGCACACACTCACTCTCACTCACTCAATTGCGCACACACACACTCACTCTCGCTAACTCACTCACGCACACACTCACTCTCGCTCACTCACTCACACTCACTCACTCGCACACACACACACACACACACACTCACTCTCGCTCACTCACTCACTCATTCACTCGCACACACTCACTCTCGCTCACTCACTCACTCGCACACACACACACACACACTCGCACACACACACACACTCACTCACTCTTGATGGAACCCGTCGTGGAGGACCGAAACAAATTTTTCTATGGTGATGTCATGAAGCATCGCAGACGCGCGTCGGTTGTCGTCCACTATGACACACTATACGAGATGAAGCGATCGAATCTTGCGTCCCGACGCCTGTTGTCATTTACGAATCCCCACGACACCCCACGTCATAAAAGTTTGTGAATCTGTGTTCAAGTGAATCATTACAAATGAACTGATTCACTGGAATGAATATGATTTACGGTGTTGCATATGATGACGAGAGCGTGTTTGATCACCGCCTCCTCTGAAGGACTATCAGTCTCTAAAAGGTGCGGTAACACTGCAACGGAAGAGCCAAATCTACCCAAAAGCCCTCAGAAAAGGAAGTGACAAGACATCTACAGTCTCACCGCATGTATCTGATGCTGACCTCAGCCTTAAAGGTGCAGTGTGTAATATTCAGGAGGATCTGTAGACAGAAATGCAATATAATATACATAACTATGTTTTCAGTGGTGTATAAAGACCTTACATAATGAACCGTTATGTTTTTATAACCTTATAATAATCAGTTTCTCGGGTCGCCTTACATTGACATGTTTCTACGGTGGCCCTAAACGGACAAACGCGTTTCGTCACTGTTGTTCTTCGTGTAAAGAAGCTATAGCTAAAGTCAGCGCATAAAACATGATGAACAAGTAACAATTATATTCGCAATAACATATCGTTTTACTGAATAATTAAGTAAACGTAATTTCTTACTTTATATTTGTAAAGAAACCTCATTGTTTAACTGGCTCCTCTCTGCTGTCTCAGACGACGACATCACTTCCTGTCGTCCACCGTAACTTCTGTTGGGTGCAATTCACAACCTCACCACTAGATGCCACTAAAATGTACACACTGCACCTTTAAAATGTACTAAGTTGCTGTGTATGTCCTGTGAATGTGTGCAGTCTATGGAGGACCTGTACAGGGTGTCATCTGGGCAGGGTCCCGAAGGAGGAGGAAAGTACAACCACCACGACTGCAGTGAGTCAATCACTCTTTTATTGTCTTTAATCAACAGAATGGCATATCAACTTCTGTTTTTAAAAGTGCATAGTATGCCTAGTGTGCACCTTATGCAATTTTTCTGTATGCATAGAATACCTGTATGATATTTGCTAGAATGTGCTGCACAGATCCCACAATGCATTGCACACGACTTGACCTTCAGTTTCTAGTGTGATTGGATTTTTAATCGAGAGCTGAGAAATTTTATCTCCTTCTTGACTTATTATTTGATAAGACTGTAAAAATGTAAACATTGCATTTTTTAAAATTGCAAAATAACTATTTATTTCTTCGATGATAATATTGGATATTACTCACATGACCTGTTATGCTTTTGTCACATGTTCATCTTTGTTTAGTGTGTAATGTTGCTGAGTTCTTCTCTATATCAGTGTCAGTGTTTCTGAACTCCTGAAACACCTCCATTGTAGTCTTGAGTTTCTTCCGGGAACGAACATGTCACAATATTCCTCATTTAAATAATTAATATGCAGAATAAAGGGGCAGGGCCTGGTTGAGTTAGTTAGTAGTGTGTTAAACTGGCGGTAAGGGGCGGGACATTTCCCAAACACACTCGAAGCGCTCAACCAATCACAACACATTGATCCAGCCGACCAATCAGAGCACAGTGTGCTTTTCAGGAGGAGGGGCTTCATAGAGACAGGAAGTAAACAGCGTTACTGACAGACTGGGAAGAGAGGAGCCGCAACAATGGAGAATATAAGGAAAATAATCAACATTCAAGCAGGAAAAACTATTCTAGCAGAGTCCAAAAACAATATCAATGCGTTTTAAAAGGGCGTAATATGGCCTCTTTAAAATATAATAGGCAGTATACACTTCTCAATATGCGTCTCTCTCCTATTCCATTCTGAACACAGCTATTTTTCATTTAAAACTGAAGTGTTATTGGTTCATATATGGATGTCTGATGTTTAGCGTGTGTGTCAGCAGTGAGTCCACAGGAGGTTGATATCCTCCTGCAGCGCAGTGAAGGTGGCGTGGACTCGGCTCTGACTTATGCCAAGTATATTGCCAAGTACATGAAGGACATCATCAGCTACGTAGACAAGAGGATCGCTCTCGGTAATGCCACACTGTTTCTGTTACTGACCTGTGCTGATTTTGGAAATGCATGTGCTTTTACTGCTTTTAAGCATTTCAACTTACATTTTATTCAATCTTTTTTTAATGGCTTCCAATAATAACTTGAACAGCCCATCTAGACAGACCTCTGATTATACAACCCCATTTCCAGAAAAGTTGGGACATTTTGTAAAATGCAGTAAAATCTATAATCTGGGATTTGTTAATTCTCTTGAACCTTTTTTTTAAAAACTGACAAACGTACAAAGAAAAGTTTTCCAAGTGACACAGTGGGAAACACGCCTCTGTCCCAACCTTTTTGTGAGTGTGTAACAGCCATCAAAATCAAAACTTGTTTATATTTACAAAATAAAATTAAGTCGGTCAGTAAAAACATTGGAAATATTTTCTTTGTACATAAGTCAGTGAAATAAAGGTTCAAGAGAATTAACTTTATTGCATTTTACAAAATGTCCCAACTATTCTGGAAATGGGGTTGTAAATGCATTGAAAAACTATCCAGTTGAACTTTGAGTCATATTATGTTTTTCATAACTCTTTTTCTCTGTGTTTCTGTCGCAGAGAACGAGTTTTCTAAAGGTCTTCAGAGACTCTACCAGTCCTGCAAACAAAACATCATACAGGTACATCAGTTCAGCTTCCCTTGTGTTTGTTTGGTTGTGTTTCTTCAGGTTGAAATGACACCAGTGATGCTTATGCTGTACAAACTTAAACGATTACCCAAACACTGAAAAATTTAAAAGAATCTTGAAAAGACACCATAAAACTTGCATAAAAAATATGTTTAAGAGGTCAATGCATTTTCAGATTTTTATGTTATGTTTCTGGAGGCTAGCTTATGACGTTAGCAACGTTTTTTGCTACAAGAAAAGTTTAAAATTTGTAAAATTAAAAATTTTCGTTCACTGTTTCTTCATTCGCAATTCTTTCAGAAACGCTAAGAAATGCCCAATGCCATGATTTGCGAAACATATATCGCACAATATACACGTAATCACTATATATATATATATATATATATATATATATACACACTGTTTATACGTATTGCATAAACTACACCATCATATATTCAACCTGACTAGCCTTTCTTAACGCATTATATTAATGTTCAACTCCAGATTTTCAGCACTCAATGACACACTTGGTCTCTTAATAGTGTTAAACACTGACTTAACTTTTATTACAAGCACACTTAGAGATTATAAATAAATGTATTTAGCGGCGACGTCTCCAAGGACAAAATTCTTGGCAGTGTCGTAGATTTCAACGCAAAATATTTAGAAAGCATAATCAAGAAAGCAGCCTGATGTGAAATGACACCAACAATCAAAAACTTTGTCATTTATTCACGTCGATAGATATAAACTTCAGCCATGCATTTCTAATACTTGTTCTTTTGGAAGAGCATGTCCAGTTTTTGGAGGTGCAGTTTGTCCAACATCTTTGGACAGTCTTTCTCAACATCTCACAGCTTTATCGCTCTAGTAACTGATGGATAGACTTTAGATACGTGTGTTTAAGAAGCATGTAGAGGTAAATCATGACTTCACAACTCTACCAATTTCAAGTCCTGCCCTTTTCAGAAGGATGGAAAACAAAAAATGATATTTTAAACTGGGGAGTTAGCTTTGAGGTACGGTAGCTGTATGTATTTATTTTAGAGTAACCTCTTATACTATATATTTGTAAATGTCAAGGACCTTTTGCCTCATTTTCCATCTCATAACCCCTTTAAAAGTGATCTGTACAACTTCTAACAGTATAATCCAAGAACACTGGATATATCGTACAGGTCATATCGACGATTTTTACGTTGTTTATGATAATTGAATAGTGTTTTAGTCATTTTTGGACCTTGTCATCCCAATTTACTGTTGACTTTTGTTTGATTAAAAAAAAAACCAGCATGAATATCCTGAAAAAAACAAAAACAAGTCCTGTGTTCAACAGATCATGAAAAATCAGTGTTTCAATCAAGTTGGGGATATTTTGGGAATATTTAATTTAATTTTATCAATCAATAAATTTCACTAGAAACAAACCTTGTTGTATTATTTTAATTTAATACTGTGAAGCTGCTTTGATACAATCTGTATTGTGAAAAGCGCTATATAAATATACTTGACTTGACTTGACTTGACTTGACCTTCATTTTTATTTAAATGCAGATTTATCATTATCATATCAAATATTCCTGTAATTAATATTGAATCTGTGTCATATGCTCTCTGTATATAGAGTAAAGGAGGTTTCTCAGTCTTGTCTCTCTCTCTCTCTCTCTCTCTCTCTCTCTCTCTCTCTCAGGAACACATGCCGCTGTTGTCTATCTTCTCTCTGGCTCTCGAGCAGGACTCAGAGCAGAGCTGCGGTTTACAGCAGGCCACAAACAACGTTTACACACACTCGTTTCTACAGGTAACACACCTGCCCCGGCAACACACACTACAGCGAGAGGACAGAGTGAAAGTATTTTTTCACAAGTGGTGAAAGAGGAATGTCTGGGTCACATTTCAGTCCTAAATCAAAATGTTTTTTTAAATATTTTTTTAAAACTATTTTTAAATATTTTATAATACAGTAAATATTGTATATACATATTAATAATATATTATATTTAAATCATAAAAATTAAAGCCTCATTTTTGGATCATTAGGACGCATTTTTGTGTGTGCATTATTTCCCAAATTACATTTTAATTTCTCATTTCTAATTCGTTTCTTTTGAGTTTTGCGTGATGTAAGTGTGTTCTTGGCAGGTTTTGGGAGATTTACCTAAGTAGGTCTAATAACAAAGAAAATTAAACCTTTCTCTCTCTCTCGTTCAGCCCATGACACAGCGCAGACAGGAACATGAGAAGAAGCGCAGAGACATTAAAGAGCAGTGGCAGAGAGCCAAGAGGAAACTGGTATAGATTCAGTCCTTGAACTAACTATATACCTCAACTAAACCCTGCTAACACTAAAATATACAGGTTAATTATGAGTATTTGTGTTGATTAGGCCGATGCCGATAGTAACTTCCGCAAGGCACGTCATCTGTACATGGGCCGCTGTGAGGAGTACGAGAGAGCTCGGACGGTAGCCAATAAGGTTGAAGAGGAACAAAGTGGAACCACTAAAGCTTTGGACAAGAAGAGACGACTAGAAGAGGAAGCACGCAACAAGGTCAGCGAGCTCAAACAGGAAACATGAGCTAATGTCACACATTTTGTTTTAGGGCAGTGTCACTGTGCTTTTGCAGCCACTTGCAGGAAACCAACATTTTCTCTGCAATCTTGTAACATTTTCTTGCACAAAATCAAATGAAGCCAATACACAAGTCTATTTTAGGATCATAGGATTTACACATTATTATTTTTTTATAATGCAAAAAGCTTCATTTTTTTTTTGTATAAACAAATGTTGTATAGTATTGATACATTATTGTAGTATTTGTGGATTGCCTTTAATTTATGTTTTAACTTATTTATTTAAAATGAAAAAAATGAATCTAAAATCTAAAAATGATTAGAATCACCATTAGAAAAACCACCAGACTAATGAGAACTATTAAAACTTTTTCAGTAAGCATCAGTGTTTCCCACACATAGACGAATTCGTGGCGGTGCGCCACAGAATCAACACCGGCTGCCACATATTGCGTTTCGTTATTAATTTATTTATTTTTTAACGCTATTTAAAACACGCAGTGTATTCGTTCAGCTGCATTTCCTTTCCCTGCTCTCCCTCCGTCTCTCTGTCTTCTCTCTCACATACACACACACACACACACACACACACACAGCCCCTCCCCTCCATGCACACCGCGTCTGTTGCCATGAAAACGAGATCAACAAGATCAAACAATATTTTATATTCTGAATACAATGTTGTCAGCATGTTAACGTTGGAGTCCCGACCCTTAGCAAACAAGCGATTGCGCCTTCTTTAGTAAGTTAACTAACGTTAGTCGCAAGTTTGCGGTAAAACACAGTTGGGTTGTCGAGGTCAAAACACTATATAAGCTGTTATGTCATTTTTGGGGTGTTAAATGTGTGGATTTTGGGTTGGGTGTGTGGATTTTGTGAAGGTGTGAAGCATTTTTGATTAATATTTAATATAATAAAGTTCTGTGTATCGAATTATTATCGAAGGAATTATTTTGAATTACAACCACCACCACCCCCCCCCCCCCACCACCACCACATACACACACACACACCACAAATTGCTGTCTAATCTGTGGGAAACACTGAGCATTACAGTAATGAGAGTTTGGAATGTTATTGTCATGAAAATGTCACAATGCAATGAATGTTCTTTAAGCAAAATATCATTGCTCACTTGTTTTACTTTTGAATTTTCATAATATTCACCCAAAAATTATTTTACAAGGACTCAATTTCTCAATTGTAGCATTTGTGCCTGATTTACAAAACAATCAAGTCAACTAATTAGTTTTAATTATATACCCCATTTAAGACAAGCAAGCTAGAGGAAGTACTATGTCAAGTGTGTGTGTGTGTGTCCACAGGCGGAGGAGGCCGAGGCGACGTATCGCACCTGTATCGCGGACGCCACGACTCAACAGCAGGAGCTGGAGGACATGAAGGTGAACGTGCTCAAACAGATCCAAGAGCTCATCAGACAGACCGACCAGATCCTGCGAGCGGTGAGAGATTTTCATGACAAGTACATTTTATCATAATGCAAAAAATTCCCATCGTTTTAATATGAAAAAAAGGTGACATAAGTGAAATTGTTCCCAAAAACAGTATGCCAGTGCTATCACAGACTTACGCCCAAAGTATACTTCAAATGTAAGCTTTCAAATGATATATAGTTTGTCAAGATTAGTTTAGGTTTAGTATAGGATATTACTGTTTTAAATATGTAATGGCTGTGGGCCCGCCAGTGACACTTAAGGGGTTTTAAAGGGGTTACAAGGGATTGTGAGTAATATTATCTTAAAATGCATGCATAGATGCATACTATGAAAATCTAACAGAAAAGTAGTACTCCATCTGGTCGTATATCATTTGAAATATACTGTATTTGGGACACATCCTAATCCTGCCTACTTTTTAGGACACCTTGTGTGTGTAAAGGGATGATGGGTAGGGGTGTGACGGTTAGTATATAACCGTGAGACCTACGGTTATAGTTGAACACCGTCATTAGAACTCTATAACCGCCAAAACCGTGTTATTAAAATATTTTTTATCATAGAGAATGTTTAAACACTAATTAAAAACAGTTGTTAACAGTCTGTGTCATTAAAGGAGAACTCCGGTCAATTTTAACATTGAGCTCATTTTTTTGTACATTTGGAGTGCTGTCAATACAGAGAACAACGACAAAATCGGTGTTGCCTACACCGAGTTATTCTATTTTTAAAATTTGCACCCTGTTGAGTTCAATGGGGCAAGTACTAAACCTGCTTTTAGCCTCTTAACATCCTTGATGTGTCATTACAAGTGCACAGAAAATGTGAGTGATTCCTTCTGAGTGAACACGAGTGAGTCTGACTGCAGTAGATGTGAAAGAAATGTATAAAAATGATGTTATTTAAGCCAGCGCAAATACCTTTGTTTACATCCTGTTTTTCGGTTGAAGTCCAAAGTAGTCGATTGCAGAGTTCACACGCATAGGTTTAATACCTATGATCACGCGCGTGAACTCGGCAATCGACTACTTTGGACTTCAACCGAAAACAGGATGTAAACAGGTATTTGCGCTGGCTTAAATAACATCATTTTTATACATATCTTTCACATCTACTGCAGTCAGATCCACTCGTGTTCACTCAGAAGGAATCACTCACATTTTCTGTGCACTTGTAATGACACATCAAGGATGTTAAGAGGCTAAAAGCAGGTTTAGTACTTGCCCCATTGAAGTCAACAGGGTGCAAATTTTAAAAATAGAATAACTCGGTATAGGCAACACCGATTTTTGTCGTTGTTCTCTGTATTGACAGCACTCCAAATGTACAAAAAAATGAGCTCAATGTTAAAATTGACCGGAGTTCTCCTTTAATGGTCTACGTCGTTTCCAACTGTATTTGATTCTTTGCCAAGTACCAACTACTGTAGGGCTGGGTATCGTTAAAAAAAATTCGATACCAATACCGATACCGATACCTTGATTTCGATACCGGTTCCTAAACGATACTTTTTTCGATACCAATTTTATGAAATCCATTTTAACAAGATTACATAACACATTACCTCAGAAAAACTTTGGTTTTATTTTTTCAGTTTGACTCATGCTCCTTAGCCAGTGCACAAAGGAACAAAAAAAGCACAAAGGAACAAAATATTCTTTATACAAATACATAAGGAACAACATATTTTTTTATAAAGAGCTCATGCTCTCCAAAGCTGAATTTGTTTGATCAAAAATACAGTAAAACTTGTAATATTGTGGAATAGTATTACAATTTAAAATCTTATTTGAATATATTTCAGAATGTAATTTATTCCTGTGATGTCAAAGCTGAATTTTCAAAATCATTACTTCAGTGTCACAGGATCCTTCAGAAATACGAAAACAGTTTTTGGAAACTATGATACATTTTTTCATGATTCTTTGATGAATAAAAATTTCAAAAGAACAGCATTTGAAACAGAAATCTTTTGTAACATTACACGTTTTAAGGTCATTTTTGATCACTTTAATGCTTAGGCTACTGAAAAAAAAAAATATGACCAACCAACACATTTTTGAACGGCAGTGTACATTCAGTAGGTCATTATTGCAATATAGCCTAAACACTGTCAGAGTGATCAACAAGGTATCTCTTCATTTACCAGTCAAAGACGGAGCAACTTTCTGCTCTTATGCTCTTATGTTTACTCCGTGCACTGTCAAGGTCTTCATCATATCTGTCGCGGTACCGGTCTTTGCAGCAATTATTTTACCGCAAATACAGCTGCATCGCGCGCTGTTGGCATCGAGCCTGGAGAAATGTAGCCACACTTTTGATCGACTTTTCCACATATCTAGACATATCTGTGAGTGTGTGTGTTCGCGTCTCATTGAGTATTGTGCGCGAGTTTGTGTGTGTGTGCTCGCGTCTCATATGAGAATGTGCGTGTACAGTTTGTGCGCGCGCTCGCGTCTCATATGAGTATGTGCGCGGACAGTTCCGCACGTCTCGTGTGTGAGTTTGCGTGTATGTGCGTGAGCGACTTTAGGCGTGTCGTTGTGCATTTCATATTTATTTGTTTGAGCACTGACGTTGACGAGTTAACCCCTTAGGTATCGAAATCTAGTACCGAAAAACAAGTCATTTTTCGATACTCGATACTACCGAGGCAATTCGGTCGGTACCTAAAAAGTATCGAACTCGGTACCCAGCCCTAGTACCAACACAAGTTTTGTTTTGTAAATCGTCAGACATGATTTTTACCACTTCATTATGTTTTTCTTTGTAGAAAGCCTTTCTTTAAAGCGAATTTCGTTTTGTATAAATTGATTTTAATAAATGTTTCATCAACCAATTGCATGTATTTAATAAATAAAAAAGCAAATATAGTAGACAAATATAATAACCGTGACATTGAGGCGCCAGCGCGCCTCGTTCACTTGCATTGCATTGTTAAAAGTCTTTCTTTAAAGCGAATTTCGTTTTGTACAAATTGTATCTTAATTTTAATAAATGTTTCATCAGCCAATGGGTGCTCATGGTTTTCCTTTTAAAGCTTGATTCAAGTGGTCAGAACGATTTCAGCTTTTGTGTTTAATGCATCCTCTTCCTCTCTGTCCAGTGCACCATCTCGTACTATCAGACGATGCATGTTCAGACGGCAGCGCTGCCGGTGCATTTCCAGACGCTCTGTGAGAGCTGTAAGCTGTATGACCCGGGTCAGCAGTACGCTTCGTACGTCAAGAACCTGCAGCTCCGCACAGACCTGCCCATACAGTACCAGTTTGAGCCGTACTCTGCGTCCAGCCACCAGTAAGAGCAATCCCACTTACAGCACATCATTGATTATGTTCAGAATGGGATGTTGGCATACTGTAATCATTTTGTGGTAAAGTAGGCAACGTGCATGTTTCTTACAGTTGTCACATGACCTCACTGCGTTGCATTTTTAGTTGATGTTAGGGCTGCATGATTAATCAAAATAAAACCGAAATTGTGATATGGCTTTGTACGATTATCAACTCACATATGCTGCAATTTAATTGGTAACACTTTATAATAAGGTCTCATTTGTTAACATTAGTTAATGTGTTAATAACATCGACTAACAATGAGCAATGCATTTGTTACTGTATTTATCATCTTTGTTAATGTTAGTTAATAAAAATACAGTTGTTTGCTGTTTGTTCATGTTAGTTAACAGTGCATTAACTAATGTTAACAAATACACCCTTTGGTTTCATGGTTGACAATTGAAAATGAAATTAAGACAAAATAAAGACAAAATTTACAGTTGTACCGTAAAATAAAGTTATTATTATTTTTCTTAAATGCACAATTTATTTACTTTACCGAGAAATATTACAATTGTAATATTTCTTATTTTTCATATTTTTATTTAGTAATTATTATTATTGGAAACACTTTACAATAAGGTCTTATTTGTTAACATTAGTTAATTACATTAACTAACATGAACACATGTATGAATAATATATTTTTACAGCATTTATTAACCTTTGTTAATGTTAGTTTTTTAACATGTTAGTTAGTTCACAGTGCATTAACTAATGTTAACATGCAACTTTTGATCTTAAATATGTATTAGTAAATGCTGAGATTAACATTTATTAATCAATGCTGTAGAAGTATTGTTCATTGTTAGTTCATGTTAACTAATGTAAACAAATGAAACCTTATTGTTAAGTGAAATACTTTATTATTTTATAGTAATATATTTATATGTAATCACAAAATTTTGGGCAAAATTGTGAATTTCAGTCAATTTTTATCTGAAAAATTGCAATATGATATTTTCCTCAGATCGTGCAGCCCTGGTTAATATTACTTTCAGATCAATTGTGCATTGAGCACGAATGCTTGAAATGTTGCCGTAACAAGCTGTATGTTATTAAGAATGTGTTAAATAAGGAAATGATGCAATAATTTTTATCCCAATCAGGCATGTTCGAACCCGGAACAACAGCTCTGAGGCTCCGACCACCCCAGAGGAGGCGGGATTTGGAGAAGGGGCCGTGGTTAAACAAAGACGAGGTCAAGGTCAGTTTTACATACAATAAATGATCCGAAATCAGTTTTTAGGGGCCGTACACACAACAAATCTTGGTAACACTTTATTTTACAGTGTCCTTGTTACATGTTACATGCACTCACCATAGTAATAACAGTAAATTATGCATAATTACATGCAACTAACCCTCAACCAAATCCTAATCCTACCCTAACCCTATAGTAAGTACATGTAGTTTATTAATATTACTCAGTACTTAATATATAATTACACTGTAACAATGACACCTTAAAATAAAGTATCACCCATTACCTTCTTAGCAGTGTAACAGAAGGATTTATGTCAGTGTGATCACCCCTTCAGGCTGTTTTTATCATTGCAGTCACAATATTTATGGTATTTGATGTGAATTGTAATTTTAAAACGAATAGAGTGATTATGTGGACATATGTGTTGTGATTTGTCATTGCAGGTAGAGACCATCATCAAGCTCATAAGTCCTGGCCGTCCACACTGAGTGACACTGACAGTGTTGGTCCGGGAAGTGGACTGGGCTCCCCGACCTCCAGCACTGGTAAGAAACAAAACCAGATCAGTCTATTGTTTTATTGACCTTTCAGCATTATTACAGATTCTTAAAGACAACTGCCATTACAAATGCTGAATTATTTTGCTCAAACAGTGAAACATCTGTTTTAAATAGACCAACAACTTAAGAACAATCTACACAAAAAATAGACCAATATTTAAAATATACACAATTATTTAGGAGTCTACATATAAAGCAAATTGGTGACCTCTGATGTCTCTCAGTTCAACACCTCGGCATGGTTTACAGTAATAAAATAAAAACTTTTTTATAAACCATAATTTTGTATGTTGTTTTGGTCTCAGGTGACATCTCAAAACCTTCAAGGCCAGTTTCTGCAGCCACCTTGTCGTCCAATGAGGATTTAGAGGAGAGAGACGGCCCCATGACCCCATTTGAACAAAGTGAGTGACAGATTACAGTTCAAGGAAACATTAAACATAAATACCCAGAGGAACTTTTTATTGCCACAGACTTGGGCGTCTTTGCAAATCTGAGCACAATTGAAACAATGTTGAGATCTCTTCTGAAGCTCAAGTGGAAACACATGTGAGATTACTGGGGTCTTTTTCTACGGAGAAACATCTGAGAAGCAGGAGACTTGAGCCAAAGTCTCAATTTGCTCTCCATTTAAGACTAAACACTACAAACAAAATAGGAGCATTTGATAAAGCCAGGTTCAAAGTTTTTGTTTCATTTTGTTGATTGACAGACATTTCAAGAGTTAAAGGTTTTTACTGAGGGGATTTTGGATTTCTCTTTGTATTAAAAAAAAACACATTTTCAACATGTTTTTAGGAATAAAATGTTAAATACATCAGTTGAATGACATATGAACAAACTCAGTGCAGGAGAAAAAACTTAGGGAACACAAGTGTGGGGTCCACTTCTCACTATAAACTAGTTGCTTGCATATTACTAGCATATCGGCTGATTATCAGTACTTATAAAGCACATATTAATGGCTTATTCTGCATGAACGTATTCTACATCCCTTAATCCTACCCAATAACTAAACTTAACCACTACAACAACTACCTTAATAACTATTAATAAGCAGTAAATTAGGAGTTTATTGAGGAAAAAGCCGTAGCTAATAGTGAATAAGTGAATATGTGTTCTCCAAATGAAATTATGACCAATATATATATTACATTTGAAATCTATGGGTGCAAATAGGTAAAGTGTAATAAAATAAACTCTTAAATGTGCACTTTGGATGCTTTCTTTCCACACGTTATAGAAGGCCAGTATAGAAGAAAATTGGCCAGTGCATGAAAAACATTGGTTTCTGTCTGTAAATATATGCAAATTAATGCATTTTTAATTAGATTATTTAAACATGACAGTCCAGAAATTTTATAAGTTTATGTTTAAAGAAAAAGACCTGTTATTAATCAACTGGGAAAGTGATATCTATTAGTTAAACATTGCACCCCATTCATCTGTAGTGTCCTGCCTTAAACTCATTGCTGTCTAGGAGAAACAATAAAGATATTGAAGAGATCTTGTTTAGTCTATCTAGTTCAGTGTAGTATATAGTAATTATATGTGGATGTTTGTTGTGTTTTAGGTATAAATGGGATTGAACCGGAAAGCGTGGTGCCCACTGGACCTTTCAAAAATGTGGGATTGTCCAAAGCTGCAAAAACCCATCGGCTGCGCAAACTGCGCACACCATCAAAGTGCAGAGAATGTGACAGCTACGTTTATTTCCAGGGCGCAGAATGTGAGGAGGTGAGACTGACCAATGCATTTATATTGTTGACAGTATCAGACAAAACTGCAAATCAACTGTATAAAACACCATTATTGTGAGGTTACTTGTTTTTTAATAATCTTTGAAATGTATATTAGTAGTTTTAGCTCTGGTATTGAAATTGTAATCAAGAATTGTTAAATTTCACTGGTATCTAAAATTTTGGGTGTCATAGCCTTATTTGTTACAATACAAGGATACATGGGTCAAAAACAATAACTAGTTGATTCATTTATTGCTTTCTTTGTAATGGGGCCAGTTAAAATGGAATAACTGAAATCAGTGAATCGAATCGAGAATTAACTGACCGATCGGGCCAGTGCTCGTCACAATAGTTTATCATTTGTTATCAACATAAACATTCAAGCCATTTTTAACCGTTCAGATTTGCTCTTCTTGCGATTGAACGGAAAAATACACACAACAAATTATGTCGAAATGCCCGTCTTGGCGAGTATTCACATAAACACTGTCGGTTATGTCTTGACTGAATGTAAACAGATGAGAAAGAAACACACGTGTAACAGTATATTAGATCCATGCATTTAGTCTTAAAGTGACAGTAGCCTAATATTCCTGCTTCTCTGCTGTCTGTTTTTAATGTTAATCAAACAACAAAAGACAAAGAGAAAATCACTCACTGCTCTTGACTGAATAACTTTAACAAGGATTAATCTATATTTAATTAGTGAAGACCGTACAGTGTTATTTTACATTTGATTATATAATTTCTGAACCTGGATGCTGTTAGACTTACCTGAAAAAAATTGAAGCACTATTTATTTCATTTGTATCTTTGTGCTGTAGTATTTATTTGAGCTGTTGCTTTAATGTGTTTATTTGTTCTTATTATTTTTAACTTATATTTTTATTTAGAACCACAGCATTACATACAATACAGTATGGCATTGGGTTTTAACATGTTAGTCCATTATGTTTCCACAATATTGACAATTCTTAAAAACTTAATTATATCGTACACATTATACAGAGAATGAAAACAAATACACCTAGTACAGGGGGAGGAAAAAATAAAGAAATAATAAAATAAAGAAATAAAAATAAAGAAATGGAGAAAGGCAGAGATGCACACAGGGTGGATATGACAGTATAACTCATGATCACTGGAGTATTAAAGGCATTACAGGGGCCCACCTCTTTAAGAAACCCGTTTTCTGGAGTCGTAATGCAAATGTGGTTTGCTCCATTTCGTACAACTCCCATACTTTTTGAATCCAAGCGTTGTATGATGGAGGGTCAGGTTTTAACCATCTGCATGTAATACACTTAATGGCTGCAGCAAGTAACATTTTTAATAAATATATTTTAGCTCTACCCTCAAGGCCCTCTGGATGCACACCTAGGGGTCTTCTGGGATTTCATAATGGAAGATTTCTTTATGGGCATCAAATATATCTTTCCAGTAATTTCTTAATTTTGGACATGACCACAAAATATGGATGTGGTTACCAACATGTTGGCCACAATTTCTCCAGCACTTTCCATTGTGCAATTATCTGTGGGGTTCGAAAAAAATCTGGTTATTATCTTCCATTTGAATTCCCTCCAGACATTCGAGTTGGTCAGGAGATGTCCCTCTCCACAAGCTTCCTCCCAAGTTTCAAGAGGAACTGTTCCATTAATTTCACCCTCCCATTTTTCCTTGATCTGTAATGTGTTATTTGAATTCTTAGTCAAAAATAATAGATATCCTTTAGAAATTATTTTTTTGACTGCACGTCCAATTTGTATTTCTTTAAAATAAACTTCTATTGGGGAGGTTTTTTTTTTATAATTTCTAGATCCTTATGCGTTGTGAGGAAATGTCTCAGTTGTAAATATCTACCTTGGGAGTGTGAAATCATTTCTTATTTGTTCGAATGATTTAAGTGTGTCATCATGAAATAATTGGTGCAGATAATCAAGTCCATATTGAGACTGTTCTTATTATTTTAATTAAATACTATATTAGTTAGGCTAGTTTTGCTGGGGTATCAAAATTGGAATCAATCGAGAATTGTAAAATTTCTCTGGTATCAAACATATTAGTGTTTTTTTTATTAGAACACATTACATGGGTCAAAACAACAGCAACACAACTTAAAATGTGTATGTATATATATATATATATATATACAATTTACAGAAAAAAATCCTTATCATTGAGCCCAGTACAGTGCAAATTGTTTTAAAGCAGCTTCACAGTAATAACCAGTAAACAGACAGAAAACTTGATTTTCAGCTGTATAGCAGCTCTATAGAAGACAATATTGTCCTTATTCAGCTCAATTCAGTTCTCGTTTAGTTCTCATCTGATCTCATCTGTGTGTGTTTGTGTGTCAGTGTTTCCTGGCGTGCCATAAGAAGTGTCTGGAGTCTCTGGCCATCCAGTGTGGTCATAAGAAGCTCCAGGGTCGCCTGCAGCTCTTCGGACGGGATTTCTCTCAGGTCCTGCAGGGAGACGTGGAGGGCGTTCCCTTCATCATCAAGAAGTGCATCACAGAGATCGAGAGGAGAGCACTCAAAATGAAGGTGCTTTGAAAAGCTTTGAAAAGGAATTAAGTTGTTCTTTCTGCATTCTCCCTTTTTCTGCCTTTATTTCTATCGGATTGGTTTGAATGTTTACCAGCATTAAATGAATTATAAATGTTCACTGATGAGCCAAAACATTGGCTGAACATCTCCTAACAAGGCCACATATTAAGGTCTGGGTAGATTAGATGGTGAGCAAACAATCAGTTCTTGTAATGAACATGTTTTATGCATCAGAAATGGTTGGGAATAAAGATCTCAGTGGCTTTGACTAGGGTCAAATTGTTTTGGCAAGGCGACTGGGTCTGAGTATCTCTTGAATCGGCAAGGTTTGTGCGGTCAGCAGTGATGAGGATTTACCAACAGTGTCTGAGGAGGAATAAACCATACACCGGCGACAGGGTGTTGGACGCCGAAGTCTCATCGATGCATGAGAGCAATGAAGACTATCCCGTCTGGTCCGAGCCAACAGAAGCTCACACAAACTTGAATGACATTGAGGGAGGAATGTGTCACAACACACAGAAGAGCAATCAGAGCACCTGTGATGAACCTGTCCACTCGTGAAAGAGCCTACAATGGTCACGCGAGCGTCAGAACTGGACCTTGGAGGAGTGGAAGAAGGTCGTCTGGTCCGATGAGTCCTGTTTTCTTTTACATCACGTGGATGGCCGTGTGTGTGCGCCGTTTACCTGATAAAGTGATGCACCAGGATCTCTGTGGGACGACGACGAGCCGGTTGAGGGAGTGTGATGTTCTGGGCAATGTTCCTCTGGGAAACCCTGGGTCTGGATATCCATGTAGACGTAATTTGACACGTGCCACCGACCTAAACTCTGTTGCAGAGCAGGTTCAGCCCTTCATGACACTGGTGTTCCCTGGTGGAAGAGGCTCTTTCTGCAGGATAATGCACACACTGACCAGGAATGGTTTGTATTATACAGGTGGTCATAATGTTTTGGCTCATTGGTGTATGTTTGCTCATTGCTTCATTTGCAAATAAAATTTTAAGTAAAACAGCGAATAAACAACTTTATACATTATATGCATGCAAGTTATGCACATAAATTATTGGTTAATTGCATCTCTTCATGATATACTTGTTTTAATGGACAAGGTTGCAAAAAATAATTCCCCAGTTTTGCCGATTTGAACTTCACTACTCCCAAAACCGTTTTAATCCTGTAAAGCCTGTCATATTAAATAATAATAGATAATTGCATCAAATGGAATAGTTTTTGAACCTTAAAACGATGCATCAGGATTTTATGGCTCATTCAGTCTGATATAATGAGACTGATATAATAATGTATAAATACTCGAGGAGGAAAAAACAACAACAAACTGGGCAATTTTGTGCAGTTGCTGATATTTATATGGTGAAAAAGAAGACATTTTGATAGCTTGTAATATCAATCAATGAGATCTTTATAACAGTATAACAGACTAACTTAATGCATGTAAATTTCAGGCGTCACTCTATATCTCCCAGTGTCTTAGTAAGATGATATTTAAATGCTTAGTTTTATGATCAAAGCTCTGTATTTTTAAAGCATATTTGTTCATCTCTCCATCATTGTATTGCATTACATTTATTGCAGTTACATTTTACAAACACATTACATTTAATGCAATACAGTGATTGAGAGATGAACAAATAAACCTTCCTCAAAAGCCTGATGATCATATTTGAGACTCACATTTTAACATGATATTTCTAATAAATTATGTATGGATAATCAAGTAAACCGAAGTTGCTTCAGTCCAGTAAGTGTTACTCTTAAAAACATTACTGACAATATCAAAGTTATTACATTTACTCTATTAAATCATTAAAGATTTGACAGAAAAAAAGGACACGTGAACCACGAGCTGAAGGTGGACGTTTTAAAAGACAGGTTTTATACCAAAGTTTTTTGTATCATGTTGATCATTTAGAGGTCTTAGATATTTTCATATCAGATATGACACAGTAGGCTTGACAGGGTTAATGCTTTCTTTGCTCCTCTTCAGGGAATCTATCGTGTGAACGGCGTGAAGACCCGTGTGGAAAAGTTGTGCCAGGCGTTTGAGAACGGCAAAGAGCTGGTGGAGCTCTCGCAGGCGTCTCCACATGACATCAGCAACGTGTTAAAGCTCTACCTGAGACAGGTGAGTCACCTGACACGGGTCAACACAAATACAAGATCACACTTCCATTCTAAGAGTGTTTATTGGAAATACGTTTCATGTTTGTTTTGCACTGATTTGTGAGTAAAAATGATCATCTATAGCATCATACACTCACCTAAAGGATTATTAGGAACACCTGTTCAATTTCTCATTAATGCAATTATCTAATCAACCAATCACATGGCAGTTGCTTCAATGCATTTAGGGGTGTGGTCCTGGTCAAGACAATCTCCTGAACTCCAAACTGAAACTGAAAGAAAGGTGATTTAAGCAATTTTGAGCGTGGCATGGTTGTTGGTGCCAGACGGGCCGGTCTGAGTATTTCACAATCTGCTCAGTTACTGGGATTCTCATGCACAACCATTTCTAGGGTTTACAAAGAATGCTGTGAAAAGGGAAAAGCATCCAGTATGTGGCAGTCCTGTGGGCGAAAATGCAGAGGAGAATGGGCCGACTGATTCAAGCTGATAGAAGAGCAACTTTGACTGAAATAACCACTCGTTACAACCGAGGTATGCAGCAAAGCATTTGTGAAGCCACAACACGCACAACCTTGAGGCGGATGGGCTACAACAGCAGAAGACCCCACCGGGTACCACTCATCTCCACTACAAATAGGAAAAAGAGGCTACAATTTGCACGAGCTCACCAAAATTGGACAGTTGAAGACTGGAAAAATGTTGCCTGGTCTGATGAGTCTCGATTTCTGTTGAGACATTCAGATGGTAGAGTCAGAATTTGGCGTAAACAGAATGAGAACATGGATCCATCATGCCTTGTTCCCACTGTGCAGGCTGGTGGTGGTGGTGTAATGGTGTGGGGGATGTTTTCTTGGCACACTTTAGGCCCCTTAGTGCCAATTGGGCATTGTTTAAATGCCACGGCCTACCTGAGCATTGTTTCTGACCATGTCCATCCCTTTATGACCACCATGTACCCATCCTCTGATGGCTACTTCCAGCAGGATAATGCACCATGTCACAAAGCTCGAATCATTTCAAATTGGTTTCTTGAACATGACAATGAGTTCACTGTACTAAAATGGCCCCCACAGTCACCAGATCTCAACCCAATAGAGCATCTTTGGGATGTGGTGGAACGGGAGCTTCGTGCCCTGGATGTGCATCCCACAAATCTCCATCAACTGCAAGATGCTATCCTATCAATATGGGCCAACATTTCTAAAGAATGCTTTCAGCACCTTGTTGAATCAATGCCACGTAGAATTAAGGCAGTTCTGAAGGCGAAAGGGGGTCAAACACAGTATTAGTATGGTGTTCCTAATAATCCTTTAGGTGAGTGTATGCGCTGAATGAAATCCAATACTTGCTTCTTATTCATTTTGGGGCTCTGATTCCAAAAACAGTGCATATTTTCCTCTTTAAAAAAATTAAAAGATACTTTAAATGGCAGCAAGTCACTGTTAATGAGTGAGTCATTGAGTTTCAACTGATTCAATTCAGGAACTAAGTTTAATGAGTGAGTCATTGAATCATTCATTCAACCGATTTGTTCATTCAGTTATGAAACACCGCCGTGTTTCGCTCAGGGACACAAAACAGTGCTGTTGCTTTGTTCTGAACTATCTTTGTTGGTGAAATTAAACAAAAACAGGCAATTTTGTGTCTAAAATGCAAGTCACTTAATATTAAAGGATTAGTTCACTTTCAAAAACATTTTTGCTGATAATTTACTCACCCCGATGTCATCCAAGATATCCATGTCTTTCTTTCTTCAGTCGAAAAGAAATTAAGGATTTTGAGGAAAACATTCCAGGATTTTTCTACACAGAATGGACTTCAATGACAACCAACTATACCAATGTTCACAGAAGGTTCAAATGTCCGTCTCAATGCAGCTTCAAAGTCTCGACACGATCCCAGTCGAGAAATAAGGGTCTTATCCAGCGAAAAGATCGGTCATTTTCTAAAAAAAAAAAAAAAATATATATATATATATATATATACTTTTTAACTACAAATGCTCGCCTTGTACCATCTCTGAGATGCGCCACGTATTACGTCATCACGTTGGAAAGGTCTATATATAATTTTTTTTTTTTTTTTTGAAAATAGCCTATCGTTTCGCTAGATAAGACCCGGATAAGACATAATCATTCACAAATATTACACCATTTAAACATTATTAAAAATACATAGGCTACTGAGTTACTAAAACATTCTTTGTCAAAGAATACACTTGTTTGTTCACAGTTTGAACGTTCTTGTTTCCATTTGTTTAATTTCAAGATCTGAGGTGAATTATCCATTGTTGCTTTTACAGCTTCAAAGCTGGAGCACTAAATGATATTCAGAGTCACATTACACGCTTTTAACATTAAATAAAGCACATAAACAGTGCCTGAGATTATCATCGCCACACTTTGTGTTCGTTGTTCCAGCGCGACGTCACAGAAAAATAGAAACCGTTTCTAAAATTGAATCGTTGCGTGTCGCCGTCGCGGCTGGTTAAGTCACTCTGACATGGAAAAGATGCTTTTATTGTGTGTAGTGTGTTATGTTCATGGTCTCTGTCTCCTCCTCAGCTCCCGGAGCCCATCATGCCCTTCCGTCAGTATAATGATCTGATGGGACTGGCGAAGGAGAGCCTGAGCTCAGACGGCTCAGAGGCCGGCGAGGGCATGAAAAGCCCAGAGCTGGTGGATCGTGGGTCAGAAACAGAGCCGGAGGTGCAGACATTAGTGCAGAAACTCAGAGAGCTGCTCAAGCGTTTGCCACACACTAACATCTCCACACTGAAGTACATCGTCCGACACCTGCGCAGGTGAGCTTCTGCACATTCAGACCTGAGAAACACATTCAGAAACGCCTGCTGAGATTATTAGACACGTCAATGCCATATTCCATTATGTATAATATTTAAAAAAAAAAGTCTAAATACTGACACTTACACTCTGAACTGTATAAAATATTTAATTGAAAATTTAATCATAAAATATATTAATCTTCATAATTATAGAAAGACTGGAACTTTACAAAATCATAAAGGTATACTTTATTTAATAAGGATAATGATAATAATAGTAATTGTAATTAATAATTCAATAATGAAAAATAAAATGTAAAAAATGGCTAATTAATATTTTATAACTTCTTAATATGTAGTGTATTTAAGTTTTAATATATTAATAATTTACATTTAGTCATTTAGCAGACGCTTTAAGACATTTTTAATTTGTCTAATAATCTAATAATAATTGAATAGGTCATTATTATAACAATTTATTTTAAATATTTTTATATTTTAATAATATAGTCAAATATGTAATAATTTAAGTCATGAGTTCAGAAGACAAATAAATTTATAAACAAGACATGCAAAATAATTTGGTAGTTGAAAAACAACATGAACTATTATTTTTTACATTTTCATATATGAGAGCATGTATTTTAGGTCCTGCAACTGGTCACCATTTTAACTGTATGAATATGAGAAAAAGAAAAGTTGTTTAATAGCCACTTCTTGAAATATCAAGTTCTCAAAACTGCCGTTTTATAGATTTGTCATAAGTGTGCTGGTAATATGAAACATCACTGTATAATGCTAGTGTTGTGCTCTCTCTCTCTCTCTCACACACACACACACACACACACAGAGTGTCTGAGTTGGAGCAAGATAATAAAATGAGCGCTAGTAATTTAGGCATCGTGTTCGGCCCGACCCTGATGAGACCCAAACCCACCGGTGCCACGGTGTCGCTCTCATCTCTGGTGGATTACCCTCATCAGGCTCGCATCGTAGAGGCTCTGATCGTCTTCCAGCAGAGCATCTTCATCTCCTCCTCCTCCTCCTCAGTCTCCTCTCCAGCCCAGAGCCAGGTCTGACTCTGCACACAGTCACATGATGTGATGAAGTACACGGGTTTATACTGTGGTTCTGATGCACTTACTCATATTCTCCTCCACAGGACTGTGAGACTGAAACTCATGAAGAGACAAACAGAGCGGATCTGGAATGTGGTGAGAGAAACATATATATTAGAAATAATAAATATTAAATAAATTGTTTATTTTTAAACATTTAAAATCTGAATATTCTAAAATGTTTTGTGGTTGGGTTTGCAAATTAAGCGGATATGGAATGTATTGGGAAATATATTAGAAATATTATGATTAAAAATGTATAAATATTGAAATAAAAACTTTATTATTTTAACTATATTTAATATTATAAAAAGTTGCTTCAGATTTTGAATTAAGAGAATATATTAAATAAATACAGTGTATATATATTTATATATATATAGAATAAATCTTTTTTTAATAATATTAAAGTATTAATATTGAAAAATGTTGCTTGGCTTTTTTTTAATTAAGAGAATCTGAAATTACACACACACACACACATACATATATATATATATGAAATATTAGAATGTTATTTTTACAGATTGTATTTAATATTTTTATATAAATTTTTTTTACAGGTTTGTAATATTATTATTAGAATTTAGTAGTTTAGTTGTAAAATTCTCATTTGAATGCCTTTGTATCCTTTTATCCTCATGTTAAATGTTCATCATATTGCATTTCAAATCACAATATTTGTTGAATTTTTTTTTTTTTTTTTTTTTTTTTTTTTTTTTTATGAATTGTGCCGTGTTACTGTTGAACGAGTGTGCCGTTCCCTCTTCCTTCAGGTCATTCGGCGGGTTCCTCAGGTTCTCAGGACTCAGACTCTGATGTGGAGGAGCAGGGCAGAGCGAGAGGACAGCGCCCTCCTCTGGTGAGTCAGGAGAGCGAGACCAGTACAGAAGAAGAGCAGACCAGTCCCAGAGTGAGCCTGGACCTGAGCGCACTCGTCCCGGAGACCATCCCGGAGCAGACCACCGGCACAGGGGAAACCGAGGAAACTGAGGAAAACGACTCAGAGCAGGTCTCAGATCAGTAAGACCAGGGAGGCATTAGGAATTCAACCATTTCAACCATTAGACCATTTGTATATGTTAATTCCCAAAGTCAAACAATAGTCATATTAAAGGGTTAGTTCACCCAAAAATTTAAATTAACCCATGATTTACTCAACCTGAAGCCATCCTAGGTGTATATGCCATTCTTCTTTCAGACGAATACAATCAAGAGTTATATTAAAAAATGTCCTGGCTCTTCCAAGCTTTATAATTGTAGTGAATGGGCATTATTATTATTTTTAAGTCCATAAAAGTGCATCTATCCATCATAAAATTGCATTTATCCATCATAAAAGGGCATTTATTCATCATAAAAGTGCATTTATCCATCATAAAAGTGCATTTATCCATCATAAAAGTGCATTTATCCATAAAAGTGCATTTATCCATAAAAGTGCATTTATCCATCATAAAAGTGCATTTATCCATCATAAAAGTGCATTTATCCATAAAAGTGCATTTATCCATCATAAAAGTGCATTTATCCATAAAAGTGCATTTATCCATCATAAAAGTGCATTTATCCATAAAAGTGCATTTATTCATCATAAAAGTGCATTTATCTATCATAAAAGTGCATTTATCCATCATAAAAGTGCATTTATTCATCATAAAAAATCATAAAAGTGCATCTGTCCGTTCTTGTAAGAAATAACTAGCTTCCGGCAGACGGCCGTACGCATCGATTTACGCCACAAGAGAAACACTTGAACTTGACGCACAACGTAATGATGAGCTCGGTTGCCCAGCCCTGTGAGTTTGAACCGCGAGAGGCGTCAAAGCTTACGCTACTCCTACGTCATCCTCAAGTGTTTCTCTTGTGGCGCAAGTTGACTTGTGTGTGGCCGTCTGCCGGAAGCTGGTTATTTTAGTCCATAATGTTTTAAATACGGATATTTTTCTTACAAGAACGCATCGCTTCACTTCAGAAGGCCTTTATTAACCCCAGCAGAGCCATGTGGAGCACTTTAATCATGGGTAGATGCACTTTTATGATGGACAGATGCATTTTAATCATGGGTAGATGCACTTTTATGGACTTCAAGAAAGTAATACCCATTCACTCCCATTATAAAGCTTGGAAGAGCAAGGCCATTTTTTAATATAACTCTTGGTTGTATTCATCTGAAAGAAGAATGGCATATACACCTAGGATGACTTGAGGGTGAGTAAATCATGGGCTAATTTTCATTTTTGGGTGAACTATCCCTTTAAGACGGTTTTGACTGACAGGCAAACTGATACGACCTCAGACTGTAGAAGTGAGATCAGTGAAGTTTCAAATATTGGCTAATATGAACTGGATGTTTATAATAACGCGTCTCTTTATTCAATATCACATCTGTGCACTATTCTGCATAAACCATAAAGAACTGGAATACAATCATTTCTGTCCTTCAAAAACAAACATATATGCCAGTATTATTTAATAATACAATTTCAAGGTGTGTAGATATTAAAAAGTCTCCACATATATTGTCATAGGAATATATAGGAACTTTTAACATTTGTATTTATTATATTTTCATCTAAGCACTGGAGCTTTTTCTTTGTTTATTGACAGAAGAGCGTAAAGCGATGTTACGGTTGTGTTGAACTAACAGCCGCTGCTGGTCAGTGCTGGTTTTAATGCGTCACTGATTTCTCTTTCAAACATATGCTTTATTTGTAATAGTGTGTATATTTCATTACTCCAGCAGCTTCATCTGAACCATGTATTCAGACTAACCACATGACCTGACTGATAAATGCGTCGAAACCATTGTGTACATTCCCAAACTGTATATATTCAGAGGAAACGTTCAAATATTCACAACACCATAATAAAACCATTCATTAAACAAAAGTTGATTTATTTTTTGATTTGCAACAACAAGGGAAATTAAATTAATTGTCGTCGTCCATCACAAGAATCGCCCATTATACACCAAAAGAACATGAGACGACAATGAAAAGCCTTAAAGAAGAATCAAATCCTGATGCATCTTTACTGTACGAGTCTGTATGTGATGTATCGTCCAGCCGTCTCGCTGGGCCGGATGATCTTCACCACCTGTGACACGCAGAACCACGTCTTTAATGGACATACAGACACCAGATATCATTTCACTAGTGTGTGCTGTAGGGATGGGATGATTACCGGTTTAACCACGGTAAAATGTACTGACGGTTAGTATTATCTTTTAAAATTGAGTTATCTTTAAAACTGTGTTTGATTATCGCGATTTTAAAGGTCCCGTATTATGCCCTTTTCACAAGATGTAAAATAAGTCTCTGATGTCCCCAGAGTGTGTATGTGAAGTTTCAGCTCAACATACCCAACAGATCATTTTTTACAGCATGTTTAAATTGTCATTTTTTGGGGCTCAGAAAAACGAGCTGTTTTAGTGTGTGCCCTTTAAATGCAAATGAGCTGCTGCTGGACGACACAGGGGGCGGAGCTTCATGAGCTCGCGCTCAGTCTCACCTCACTGAATGATGATAATATCAGAAACTCTCAGTAACAGTGTTCAGTTCGAGTCGGACAATAATGCCTACAGAGTCAGAGTGCTGTATAGAGATGGAACAGGTATAGTTTAGTAGTTTAATTACGGTTATAACGTATTTGTCATCTGCTTGTAGGCTATGTATCCATTATTTATTAATAGCCTACAAGTCTGCTGTCTGAATGATGATCAAACTGATGAGTTTAATAAAGTTTATTGTACATCACACAAAAGATGAAGCGTCAGTTTTACTTCAGAAAATCACCATAAGAGCTGAGTAAACACAGTAAGTTATAAGAAGTGCGCAAGTAGCCAGTAGAGTTGAGGGAGCATTCCTGTGGGCGGAGGTTAGTCAAAAAACGCTTCTAGTGACGTCATTAAAGAAGGAAGTAGAGGGATGTAGTCCAAACGAGCCGTTCACTGTAGTCGACTTCTGTTAAATAAAATATCTCGCTTGGCATTGAACTTTGAGCTTTATAATTTTACAGATATTATTTATGCTCTAACAGCAACATTACACACTAACTAAAGTTTGAAACATGGGATCACGAAGAACGGGACCTTTAATAACTAACTGTAAATCCTGTCCAGCCAGCAACAGTCTCGCGCAATGTTGTTGTTTTTTTATTCGAGAAGGAATGGCGGAAGACAGTGACCGTGCTCGGGAGATTTTTCAGCCTTTTAAGAGGACCAAATCTGAGGTGTGGTCATATTTTGGCCTTTACAAAAGTCCTGAGTGAAACTTAATGGAGGATGGTCACTACAATAGGGGGGAAACACTTCAAATCTGCCGAGTCGTCTTGTGTGACCATCACCCACTGTTTATAGCGAACGCAAGGCAAGTTAACTTTGACCTCAATACCAAAAGTACGTCTGGGAAATAACTGGGCACAAAATGTTGTTTTGAGTTGAAATATTTGAGCTCAATCACTTGATATAAACGTGAAGCTTCCTCAAAGAAAAGTTTGCAGTGGCTTTGAGCCAAAGACAAACAAGTTCAAACAAAGACTATTAAGAGTGACATTTAAGGGAGAATAATTTATATCATTGTACACTTATTACAATGTGTAAAAACGGAGACGCAAGAGTGGAAGTTGAATTGAATGAAACGAGAGCGCGTCCGTTGCGATTAGGGGTGGAACGGTACACAGAAGTCACGGTTCGGTTCATACCTCGGTTCAGACATCACGGTTCGGTACAATGGAGGAAAAAGCAAAACAAAAATGCAGGCAATTATTTTATTATTATTGTGCATGTCTCAAGCTGTACCACCAAAGGAAGATAAATGTCTTAAGCCTTGTATTTTTTAAATAGGTTTTATTAATAAAGTAAAGGCATAGAACCAGTTTATTTGTAGTGCATTGACAATTGTTTTATATAATTAGTTTACTCATTAAATTAATAAAAAGACCTTGAGATATGTTTGGTAATTGTACCTGAATGAATTTAAAATTAATTTGCTACATTTCAGATCAATGTATTTGTTTTCCTTAAAATTTTAATTAACACTAACTTTATTCTCATCTTAATTATAAATCATTTATTTCTGTATAAAATAATACTACCATTAAAAACACATTTGATTTTCTTTCAATGTAGAATGAGTAACTTAAAAATAAACAGATTTGTGCTCTGTTTGAGGACAAGAAATGAAAACCAACGCAATATGATGAATGTCTAAAAGATGGCACCAACAGACTGTTTTTATATGGGGTTGGATAAATATTTTTAGCTTTTTAACAGTGTGTGTGTGTGTCAGTGTGTGTGTGTGTGAGAGAGAGAGATTTTGGTTGGGTGACAGTTGTAGGTTACAGTTTGACAAAAGCACAATGTTGTTTTATATTGCGAGTGTACACAATTATAAGTAAACACTTTGCAGTTTGAATGATGTCCTGTATGAACAAAATGACGGAGTATGTTTTTATGTTTCCACTGTTCGATCGCGCCCGCGCCTCTCCCTCTCTCACACACACACACACACGTTCGATCACGCCCACGCCTCTCCCTCTCTCTCTCACACTCACACACATAACATAATCCAGCATTGCAATCTTGACATCGCAGTCTGTTCATTATAGCCACAGAGCTTCAGAGCTAAGGCGGGGCTACAGCTTAGGCGTCCCCAAAGAACCATCTACCATCAACCACTACTGTATCTAACAGTAGTTCCGCACTACATTAATTAATTTGCACGCGAGTTTTATTTATTTTTATACCGTGTATTCTCCGAGTAAATTCATGCACCAAACCGTGACGCCCGTACCGTTTCGGTTCAATACGAATACATGTATCGTTCTACCCCTAGTTGCGATACATGGACGTGCGCTGTTATAATGCGTTGCTATTGATGACGGCCATTATAAGAGAGGAAATGCCACAGAATATAATCCTGCTTAAAAAACTGTTTGATTTATTTGTTGTTTGTTGATTTTCAAATATTGAACTTTTTAGTGTGAGCATCAGTTCTTTTTGAACACTTTCATCTCATTTTAACAAAACCGTGATAATATTGATAATCACGATAATTTTGGTCACTATAATCGTGATATGAAATTTTCATACCGTCCCATCCCAAGTGTGCAGGACGCTATAGTTCATTTATGTAAGTGAGGAGAGCAAAATAAAGTAAACTGTGACATATTATACCTAAATATTCTTCATACAGCGACTACCAGTAACATTTATGAAAATTTGGGACCAAAAATGATTGACACTTTTTCCTGATCATGTTTTGCTGAAGTGCTTTTTCTTTAATAGCTAATGCTCTTTTTACACACAGACTGAACAGAATGAAGCATTGCTTGGTCACTGGTTGAGCTAAACTGGTATTATCTAATTGTGTAGTTAAATTTAACAGCTGTCAGATATTCAACATAATTCATGTGTGAGACAGTCTAACAGAAGGATGGACAAAACCAGTCAAATATCATCTGAGTTCTTCTCATATTTCATTACCATTTCCTAAACTATAGCGAATAAACTGTGATAATGAGAGAAAAGGTCTGAATACATTTTGGTTTGACTGTAATACTTCAATACTATAATCCTAAGTAAATTGCACAAAAGGCTTCAGATGAAGTTATTTTCTCACCTGCCCTCGTTTCAGCCCAAAGTACCGTGCCACTGGATCACCAGGCTGAATTCTGGGTAACTGGCTCTCCTTGAGTTTACTGATGACAGTCAAGAAAAGCTGTTCACAGGTGACGTCACAGAGAAGCCGAACACTAATCTGTCTGTGTGTGTGTGTGTGTGTGTGTGTGTGTGTGTGTGTGTGTGTGTGTGTGTAACACGTGGTCAGCAGTGAGCGAGTGTAAAGCAGTGTTTGGGAAACCTGTCAGACAACAGTCAGTGTAACTCTAGATCCGGATACTATCTGGCCAGAAGCTCGATCACTTCCTCTTTCGTCATGACGATGTGTTCAGGGACCAACTGCAATTAAAGATTGTTAAACATTTAAAAGAAATATGTACTTATATTTTCATATTTTTAATAAATAAATATGAATTTAAAATATTCATAACATTAATATTATTCATATTTTAACATTTTTAATTAAAGTTAGAACGAGACATTAGATTTATTAGTTTTTGTTCATTTAACTGCAGATGTCAAATTTGTGTCATATCAGTTTACATCACAATATTTGTTTAAACAAATCTCAATGTTTTTTTATAATTCATTTTTTATATTCGTAATATTTATATTATCAATGTTCTTAAATACTATACACTTTAATATTTTAAATATTCATATTATTAGATATTTTCCTGGAATATGTTAACATCTCAATAGAATTTATTAAATATTTTTTATATTCATTATATTTATATTATTAATGTTCTTAACTTAAATACTATACACTAAGATTTTAAATATGTATATTATAAAATGTTTTGTGCAATTTGTTAATATAACAAATCTCGATATGATTTAAATAATATTTTTATATTATGTAATATTTATATGATTCATGTTCTTAAATACTATACACTAATAAATATTTTAAATATTCATAATCCTTGTTAATGTTCTTAAATACTATCAGCTTTAATATATTAAATATTCATATTATAAAATATTTTTGGTGCAATACTGGTTAACAAATCTCGATTTTTTTATATTCATAATATTTATATTATTAATGTTCTTAAATATCATCAGCTTTAATTCATATTTTAAATATTCATATTATAAAAATAAATAGTGCAGTACTTGTTAATATAACAAATCTCAATTATGATATTTTAATAATAATTTTAATATTCATAATATTTATATTATTAAAGTTCTTAAATATCATCAGCTTTAATATTTTAAATATTCATATTATAAAATATTTTAGTGCTTGGGTCAAAATGGAAAGAATTTAGTAGTTTTTGTTCTTTTAACAGCAGATATTTATCATATCACAGTTCAAATCACAATATATAAAAACATGTGAATTATGCTGGTCTTTTTTGACATGTTTTTGTCACAGCGGGGGAAAGCGTCTCACCTCATGCTCTGTGATGTTTATGAGCAGCTCTTGCTGTAGAAACTGTTCCAGGATGTATTTCGGTGCCATGTCAACCAGAGACTGCAAACAATCATCATCATCATCATCAAAAATTTTATATTCTAATAAACAGAAATATTTGTAGTGGACGCGCTGCTTTTGAACACTTTTCCTGTGGCATGCTGTGTTTTAATGTTTGCTCAGCGCATGATAATAGCAGAACTCATGGTCTGAGGAAATATTTTCAGTCAATAATGCATAATAAGGCTTGTCCGTTTCCATTCAAATAATAAAAGCAATAAAAACAATATTATTTGGCCCGTGGAAAAGATTGAGAAAAACTTTCCCCTTAAATGTATTTTACACTATTTGATTAATTTATTCAAAAACAAGGCAAGGATAGGCTACTAAATGATTTTTAGCAATGTAATGTGACGTACATGGCATCACGTGGATGAATATGCATATGCAAATGATATGCAGATGAGGATCTGCATAGTAAACAAGGCGTTGTAAGCTCCATATATGGTTATTTCAGGGAGGAGAGGTTCTGGCGTACACACGCTGAATAATTTTTGGCGTACACCAGGGCCGGAGTGGGGCCACTTTTCAGCCCGGGAGTTTCAGGCCCAAGACCGGCCCACTTTTTCCATGGTGGAATTCCAAATTACCACTTTTTCCAAACTGGATAAATGAAGCAACAGTTCAGCTCTTACTATTGTGTAGTTTTTATTAATACCATGGTTCAACAAATAATTTAAAGGTTAAATAATAATTCACTTAAGCTGAGAAGTTAACAAAAAATATTCCACTATTCCACAAGGATAGGTTGATAAATTAACAAAAGAAAGAAAGAAAGCATTTGAAATGTATCCCACTCTTCCACAAAGATGCATATTGAACTAATGTTTACAGATTTATTTGCATTCAAAAATAATGCTTTTTTTAATCAAAAAACGTGATACCTACTCTCAGATAAATGAGGCCTATTAATCAGATGCAAATAGAGATATAAAACCAGTCCTAATTGAAAGAAAACAAGTTGAAAAAAAGATTGAATCGAATATTGGTTGATAATATAGTATAATGAGAGATTTATAAGCTATTTTTTGTAGGCTGGTCATTTTTTACCGGGAACACCACAAGTGTGACTATGTGCCATTTTGTACAAAATAAAAGTTTTTCAAAACAAATTTCATGGTGAAAAATTAAAGTAGACTAGTGTGATCAACAGTGCAAATTTTTTCATAGCTTGAGTTTTGTTATCAATATTAAATTGCATAATATTTGCAAAGTCTATGAATCGCCATGTATTGGGTGTTACAAAAAGGCTAATATTTTAAGTGGGGGGGGGAGGGGTGAAAAACCGACTTTTCACAGCTGAGAGTCGCACCGAGGTCCGAACCAAAGTTCATGTTTTGATACATTTTATACATTCAGTTAGTTTTGGTTTGGTTTCACATTGCAATTATGTGAGCGCACTAAAGAACTTTACATGACACACTTGCGTCCTGTCGTCATCATCTATGTGGGCTGCATCTTGACATTGATTGGTTTGTAAGCGGACGTGCGTCAGTGTGTTGTTAATTCGGCGGGAAACTCTGACAAGAATGAATGAACAGGCGCGTATCATTCCCACTATACTGTTATTATTACAGCATTACTCCCTGCAGCTCCAGCTATACTCAAGACTAGCTCACATCCGCCAAATGAACGTCCTAATCGTGCGAACATTTCATCGTCGCTGGCAGGAAAGGAGGAGAAGACTCGAGCAATCCTGCGGGAACCACCGGCACTTCCTGTAAATGTTCTGAAAGTCTGAACCAAACAGAAGATGCGTTCACACTAGAGACTAACCAAACCTTTGTTCAGTTTGATCCGGACCGAGTCTAGCTCTTCTCGTCTGTTTGGTCCGGGGGAGGGTTCACACCTGCAATTTTGATCCGGTGTGGTGAACAAATGAGTCCTATTGAAGAGATGAGTCCGAGCTTAGGACCTCATTAGTATGCCAGTAGTATGCCTGATCTAAATCTATTCTCACGACAACTTGTAGCTAATGTGAGCTGTTTTAGTGTTATTATGTGTTAGCTTTATGTAGAATGCTAAATCCCGCTGCTATATACAAGGTAAGATAACATTAAATTGTATATGTAAATTGTATATATTCTATAGCTAATATTTAAAATCTCAAGTTGTGTCAATAGCAGAGGAGAAAGACCGCAAAACTTAAAAATACGACTGTTATTGTGTCACGAAACGTAGTTTTAAGAGTTTCTCAGTCGAGAATGTAGTTGTTTGAAGCTCAAATATGTTGTTTATTTATTATAAAAAACACTAACAACGAGAAATGTTTAATTTCACAATCTATAGCTTCGGTTAAAAACTAGTATATGAAACATAAGTTAAAATACATTAATGACTCGTTATAACGTAGTACAAACTTCTATAATAAAGTGATTTTGTATGATTTGTAACCAGGCACTAAAGCGATTACCCATAAAACGTGCTTTGAACCAATCGGATTGATTGGGTCCTAAGCTCGGACTCATCTCTTCAGTAGGACTCATTTGTTCACCACACCGGATCAAACAGAAAAGTCAGAAAATCCGGACCCAATAAGGTAGGTGTGTAAGAGCGGATCCTGCACAGTTTTATAAACGAGAGCCTGGTCCCCGGCTCCAGGTGAGACTCAGGTGTGTTGTACCTGTTTAGCAGACGGTGTCATGCCCGTCTGGACCACGATGATGGCCCGCGTGATGTTCTCCTCCTGCATCCGCTGGCAATACATCTTAATGGTCTTGATGCCCACTTTCATCTCCTCTGTGTGGATGACACACACACACACACACACACACTGCGATGAGCTCATATGAAGCGTTCAAAGTCACGTGCGTCATTCATCTTCGGAACACAAATTAAGATATTTTTTATTAAATCTGAGTATTCTCTTCTATGTAATTGAAACTTGCCGGTCCAGAAAGTTAGTAAAGACAATGTTTAAAATAGTCCGAGTGACTACAGCGGCTCAACCTTAAGATTATCAAGCGACGAGAATACTTTTAGTGCGCAAAATAATGGCTTTATTCAACTCTTCATGTTCTTCTGTGTTTCTCTGAGTGAGTTCACTGAGGCCCGGTTTCACAGACAGGGCTTAGACTAAGCCAGGATTAGACCATAGATCAATTAGGACATTTAAGTAATTTTTATAAACATGCTTAGAAAAAAACATTACCGATGTGCATCTTAAAACTAAAAAGGCACTGATATATTTTTAAGATCAGTCAGTGCAAGTTTATTTCAGTGGAAACAGCTCAGACTTACATTTTAGTCTAGGACTAGTCTTAAGCCCTGTCTGTGAAACCAGGGGGTAGTGTAACAGCAGCGCTTCTGGGTCGTACATCAGAACACAGGCTCGCTATTGGCCGACGCTGGTCATGTGTGTGATGCTGGCCAATAGTGAGCCTGTGTTCTGACGTACGACCCAGAAGCGCTGCGCTGTTAGACTACATTACAGTAGTGTAGTTACACTACTATTTTACACATTGTCTTTACTCACTTTCTGGGCCGGCAAGTTTCAATTACATAGAAGAGAATACTCAGATTTAATCAGAAATATCTTCATTAGTGTTCTGAAGATGAAGGAAAGTCTGAAGGGGTTGAACAACATGAGGGAGAGTGATTACTGACAGAGTTTTCATTTCTGGGGGAACGAACCCTTTAAGCACAGTTTTGAGCCAACACTTTTTTTACTCTCAAGTCAATTCTTAGCAGCGTTCCTGTGAGTGATTCTCAGAGGCTTGATAAACACGAGATCTCACCTGGGAAGAAGACGAACATCTGGTCGGTGGGATCGTCATTGTGAGCGACCAGAACCGTGAGATCCGTCCGTCTGGGTCGCCCCTCGCTGGGCCGGTCCCCGAACTGAGCCTTGAACTCATCCAAGGTCTGGTCCAGCTCATCCTGGGTCACCAGGAACCCTCGATCATGGCAGAGCTGCGACACGAGAGAGAACCGGCACGTGAGCGTCGCTTAAAGGCAGCTTTATATTTTCATGTATAAAATGTTGTTTGGAAAATATATAGTTTTCATTGTTACATTATTAAATTTCTTCTTCTGTTCACTATAGTACTCTACTGTTATGAATTTAGTTCAATTTAGCATTTTTAATGTTTTACCATAATTAAGCATTTATTTATTTATTCAAAGTATATTTATGTATTCAGTATTCATCAATATTTTAAACTCCCCCTGTGGTAAAAATCAAGCTTTTAATGTTGTTTATGTGTCTATGTGGTGTTTTTAATCTGCTTTAAGACAAAGCATGTGTAAATTCATAAGTCGACACCATTGCTGAGTATTTCCTCCTTAAAACTGCAGTGAACCAAAGACAGTCTCAAAAACACGCTTTGAAATCACTGGTGTTTCTGACGTCACAAACTACCTTGTAACCAATCAGATCAACGTGTGATCGTCAACCAGTGGATCTCTGAGCTGAGTGAGTGAGTGGAGGCGGGGCTCATTTGAATATTCATAGAACCGCGCATACTAAATGAGGCGAGGGTGTCGAGTTACAGTCAAGATATTTTTTCTAGGAAAAAAACGTTTAAATATGTAATTTTAGTGATCAAAAATGAGCTTTAAGGGATAAAATCGACTACAGGGGGTCTTTAAAAGAAAATGAATATTTATTTTTACAGTTTTCCCTCTATACTAATAATATACTATACTAACTTACATTCAATTTTAAGCATTTACCTTTTTGTTTGTTAGTTTTATAGTCAATGTCTGGTACTGAATCTCATTCCATTTAATTTCTAAATGTCTTACCATTAAACTAAATAATTTTAGTCTGTATGATATTTTAATTTAGAAAAAATCAGGTTGAAGTCATATTAAAGGCAAAAAGTACCACCCTTAATTCACCTTATATTTACTTTATCATTCTGTGTACATACTTATCTTCTGATCGCGTGTTTAATGTAAACAACTACTAAAAGAGTTATGAACAGACGCAGCTCAGTCTACATTCACACCTGCATTATGGTCTTACGAATTTTCCATAATCGATAAGTCTCCTCATCATCGTCCATTAGCGCGTGTTCCTGATCAAACAATCCCGAGACACTTTCAAACCACGCGCACTTCCCTTTAATCAGTCACGTGATGAAAGCATAGAAAGCTGCGTCTGAGAAGATTTGCCGTTTATGGAGGAGGCGAAGGACCCCTGGATGGTGTCTCATTTATTGCCAGGCACAAAATTGGATTAAATCATGACCTGAAAAGGTTTTTCTCTCTCTCTTTCCTTCTTCTTTTCTGTAATGCACACAGCTGTTCCTACTGTCATAGTGTAATTATATATTTTTGTTGCCATGTTGTTTGTACATGACATATTGTTCAATAAGAATAATTTAAATAAAAAGCTACGGCAAAAACAGAAGTTCAAAGACATTTTTCTAAAAAAAAAAAAAAAAAAAAATCAAGACCAACCACTAGCTGCTGTACAGAGATAAGATCAGTTTTTTAAAAATATATTTTCAAACGTATTACTATACATTTGTTTTGCATTTGTTTCAATTCCAATTCAATTCGTTGCAATTCGATGAAATATATATATTATATATATATATGTAATATAATAATAAAATAAAACCGTTTTGAATTATGACTTTAAATCAGTGGCATAAGCACCGTCTCTGATTGGCTGAAACCTACATAAAGGCGTGTCCTTCCAGTAAATGGGCGGGGCTTCGTGTCTCAGCGCTAGTATGTGGTTATTTCAGAGAGCGCTGTTAGTCGGCGCGCTGGGCAGCAAGAGCTTGACTAGAGCCATGGTAAGACATCATACTCGCTCTTTATCTGCTGGTTTATTCTGTTTTATACGCTTTTGTGTGCTTTTGAAAGCTAGTTTATGTAGTCGTTGTAAGAAGGTCATAGTCCGGTGTGTTTACTCGTGCGCACCTGCGTGTCTCCGCTAATTCAGTCCGGCGGAGGAACATTAGCCCGTTAGCTTTACTGATGTCGGCATGTCTCTGGGGGTTTGTTTATGATTTAAAATGAAATTATGGGTTCTCTTAGTGTATTTTGTACGGAACGACTCATTAAAGTCCAGTTTGTTAGCAAACAGAGGTTTTAGGCCTGGTTTGGGTTTAGCGGTGCAGACTTATGCATTAAATCACGTGGTGGATAATGTTATTATTTAGCTTTTATTATTTTATGCTATTTGGTTATAATGTTAATTATTTTTAATCAATTATTTAATTTATTATTATCATATTTATATTGATTGGGTTTTATTAAGCCTCATTGCATGTCACATATAAATAACTGATGTATGTTTTACTGTAGCAGGTACATTTAATTTAAAATAATGAAATATTTAATATCTTACTATAAGTATAGCCTACAGCATAACAACCATTGAACATCCTTATTATTCCTCCTTAGGCACAATCTCACTGTTAGCATCTCCCAAATATGTAGTCAAATCAAAGTTTTTGAGTTCTCTTAAAACATGAATACTTTGAATAAAAAGTTTTTAAAAATGAGCAGGATTTTCTTTTTAATTCTTTCTTTTTTTTTTTAAAGAAATTAATACATTTAATCAGCAAGGATGTTAAATTGTCTTACTTTTTATTCATCAAAGAATCCTTATAATGTGATGCTGAAAATTCAGCTTTATAATCACAGAAATAAATTATATTTTAAGTTGCAATAATATTTCACAATGTTATTATTTTTTTTCTGTATTTTTGATCAATAAATGCAGGCTTGATGAACATAAGACACTTCTTTCAAAACATTAAAAAATACTATGTTTCCAAACTTTTGACCTGCACTGTATGTATTCAAAATCAGATTAAATCACATCATCTGTTCAATACTGAAAATATTATTGCCATATTTAAGGCCTAAAAGCTTCATGCTAATAAATAAACCCACACAGAATGAACTTTATGGCGATCTATGTGTAATTGTTACTCTTACACACACACACACGTACTCTGAACGGTCATATAAAGGCAGATAGTGTAATGATTACTCTTAAATCTGTTCAGCTTCGGCGAGCTCCGCCTGATATAGATGTTTACGTGTTTCCCGAACACACAGTGAATCTCCTGTGACCGCTGTGTGTTCTCACACACTCCCACAGGTGGAAAATCTGCTCTAGATATCGTCAGAATCTAATTTTAATGCCAAGCTTTTTATTAAAACACTATAAATGTATACACTACCAGTCAAAAGTTTTGGATCTGTAAGATTTTTAATGTTTTTAAAAAATAGTCTCACCAAGGCTGCATTTATTTGATTTAAAAATACAACAAAAAAACAGTAATATTGTTAAATATTATGATAACTGTTTTCTATATGAATATATTACTACATATTCACATAGAAAACCGCTGTTTTAAATTGTAAATAATATTTCACAATATTACTGTTTTTTTTTTTGTTGTTTTTTTTTTTTTATCAAATAAATGCACTTTTATTAAAAGAGACTTCTTTTAAAAACATTAAAAATCGTACAGATCCAAAACGTTTGACTGGTTAGTGTAGTTTCCAGTGTTATGCATAATCAGATAAAAATCTCACACAACACTATCAGAGGGCGTTTCGTAAGCGAAGCTGTTGCATTAGGAGTTGCACAATAGATTCATAGCACATGATTGTGTCAGTAGAGACTCATCACGCCTCGTGACCTTTAACCTCTCTCTGTTTACTGCAGTGTGCCCAAGCCAATGACTGGCAGTCGGCCAAATCCATATACGACTTCTCAGCTAAAGACATCGATGGAGAGGAAGTGTCTCTGGAGAAATACAGGTGAACACAATTCATTTGGTTTGATAAATCTCACGTTTATTGCTAAAAAATGTATATTAATATTATTAATAAAGCCCTAATGCAAACAGGGTTTGTACTGGTGCTTAGAGTGCTTGAAGTACTTAAATTTGACTTAAGTCCTGGAAAACCCTTAAAAACAGCCATATTTATGAAGAGGTTCTTGAAAAGTGCTTTACTTATTTAAATACAATATTTGTGACCCTGGATCACGTCACCAGTCACGAGTCGCACGGGTATATTTGTGGCAATAGCCAACAATACACTGTATGGGTCAAAATTATCCATTTTTCTTTTATGCCAAAAATCATTAGGATATTAAGTAAAGATCATGTTCCATGAAGATATTTAGTACATTTCCTACCGTAAATATATAAAACATGTATTTTTGTGAGTGAATGCAGCACAATCGCCAACATAAATGCACAACTTTAAAGGAGATTTTCTCAATGTTTAGATTTTTTTGCATCCTCAGATTCCAGATTTTAATAGTTGTATCTCGACCAAATATTGTCCTTTCCTCACAAACCACACATCAATGGAAAGCTTATTTATGAGCTTTCAGATTATGAAAGAAAGCTTTCAGATATTATGTATAAATCTCAGTTTATTACACCCTTGTGACTTGTTTTGTGGTCCAGGGTCACATATATGAAATTAGTCTTTTTCTTTTTTTTTTCGACAAAACAAAAAAAAACAATCTTTTCACGAAAGTTAACACTGCAGCCCGTCTGGTAAACCTTTAATATATATAATGTTATATATGTTGTAAGTTGTATTTTGGATACCTTACATTTCTGCAATTTGAGTAAAAAAAAAAAAAATATTTATATATTATACACTTTATTTTACAGTGTCCTTGTTGCATATCTGACATGCACTTACCATAGTAATAACAGTAAATTATGCATAATTACATGCAACTAATCCTCAACCAAACCCTAATCCTACCCTAACCCTATAGTAAGTACATGTAGTTGCTTAATATTACTCAGTACTTAAATATATAATTACACTGTAACAATGACACCTTAAAATAAAGTGTTGCTATTGTTTGATAAGTGCGATCTCTGATTGTCGTCCTTGAAAAACAAAAAAGGAGTGCTTAAAAAGTCCTGAATAATCCGAGAATTTCATTTTACAGCATCTGCACGAACCCTGTGCAAAGTATTAAACATACTAAACGAAAGTATTAGCATCATAATGAAGTGTTCCAGCGCTTTGCTTCAGTTCTCCTCTCCTCTACTAGACTCTCTTAATGCGCATTCTTCACTGTGCGTCCGGTTATTTTTAGTCTTATGCCGAGCGTAATCTTGCTTTGGAAACTGGGTCACGGTGTGTTTGTCTGTTTTCAGGGGTTACGTGTGTATCATCACTAACGTAGCCTCCAAGTGAGGAAAGACCCCGGTAAACTACACTCAGTTTGCGGCGATGCACGCCTCGTACGCTGAGAAGGGTTTACGCATCCTGGGCTTTCCCTGCAACCAGTTTGGAAAGCAGGTATGTACAGGACCAGCATGCACTGCAGTATATACTGGGTTCAGCATGCTATGTAAATGATATGTTGCATCATGTCACTTTTTCGTTTGATTTTTGTGTCAATATTGAAATCGTTAATATTAACTCAGGTTCATTTGTCACACTGGAAATGATCAATGCATGCATGTTGCGTTAAAGGATACAGTATTCCATGCATGCTGTGATTATATTGTGAATTGCAGCCGATTCAAGCCCGAACTTGTTTTTTGGGCATTAAATGTAAGTGTTGAAAGGTGACGGACGCCAGACTCGCCACTGTAAGTAGGTCACGCGAGTAAAGCTGTAAGTGGATTATGTTATGCTGTAGAGTGAGGTTTAATCTTACAACGAGACATGCAAATTGATTCTCACAGTATAATCAATATGTTCTGATGATATCTGCTCCGTCACATGCATCTGTGCTGAGAGCAAAGTGGACATCTGGGGGTTTTCCCAACGAAAAATAGGTTAAAGCTACAATATGTAAGATTTTTGTAATTAAAATATCTAAAAATCACTCGCACAGTGTGATATATTTCCTGCAGTTGTGTACTTACAATATCCCAAAAGTTGCCAAAGATTTTTAACTTCAGAGAAATTCCGAATAATATCCGCGTTATCCCTGGTTTCCGCTCGTAGTAACCATGGCAACAGACGTGGACAACCGCGTTACGTCTAGCGGCGCGCTCACGCTGTTGTTGTTTCGATCAAACATTATGGACCATGGCAAGCAGACTTTGGGACAAAAGGAGAACTAAAACGAGGATCAGTATCAGCGTGGCTGAGCTTGCGTGCGCGACTAACTTCGACTTGACAAGACGCCGCTCTTGCATGAGCTTTATTAGACAGGTGAGCAAATGTACATAAAACTAATCAATGTTATACAGCTCAACATGATGAAATGTTAGAATATGATCAGTGTGTTAGGGTGTACTCACACTAGCCAGTTTGAACCGTGCCCGAGTGCGTTTGACCACCAAAGCGCGGTTCGTTTGACTAGTGTGAGTGCTCCGAACCGTGCCCGGGCGCGGCTCGATTAGCCGGCCCTGGCCCGCTTGGAAGAGGTGGGCCAGAGCACGGTTCAGTTGGACTCGGGCGCGGTTCGCATGCAGTGTGAGCGCTAACCGTGCTAGAGCACGGAACAGGACGCGCGACGTCACGGTTTTGCGACGCTCCAAAACCAACATTGGCGGGGAAAGGGTCGCTTTGGTCTACGGCAGAGGTGCAATGCGAAACCTCCTCATACGAGCAGCACGATTACGTGAAAATGTTCGTGCCACAAAGGCGATAGATCTGTTTAACAACAGGCTGTGAGAGGGCTGTGGACCACCGTGGACCAAACGACTCAAAATTATCCACAAAGTAAACAGAGCGATGGACTCCATTGTGTTCAGTGAGAGCGCCGCTCTTTCTGTTTATCCCGAAACCGTTGCACCATAATGACGTAAGCGTGCTCCGGCACGAATGCTGAAACCCTATGTGAGTGCAGGCCAGAGGGGGAGTGGGGAGGGGGGACAATCGTACTCGGGCCCGGTTCATGGCAACCGTGCCTAGTGTGAGTACACCCTTATTCTAATGTTCATCTAGCTCACTGCTAGTCTCATACAGCCTAACTAACACACAGAATAACATTATAACTTTAACACACTCAAATGCAGTTTAGTGTGATAGTGTAGAGCAAGTGAAACAGCGCTGCGTTCCCTCACAAGTTTCATTCGTCTAATAAACTGACCTGTGAGTATTATTCAGCACTTGCGTTCGGTAGAATGAAATGTCCTCATTCCTTTATATCCGCGGGACTCGCGTGTGTCGCTGAGATCTGTCTCTCATTAGCACTCGCGCTCTGCTTCATTCCACAGTCATGTTGAAATCATCAGTGTATTCACTCATCCATAAACATTATTAGATCCATCGGCATGACAACAAGTTCCATAATTCCGCTTATGCCTCATCAACCGACGCCTTTGTTATTGTAAGAGGTTAGCGACCCCTAGCGGCGGAAAAAAGTATGTATTGTAGGTTTAAGAAATGTCATTTGGTTAAGAAATGAATATGTAAAACATCGGGTCCTATTATAGTCATTAAGTGAATGGCCATTCATCAGTCATTTTGATTCAAGCACTCATAATGTAACCGGTGGCGAGTGTTGTAATCCAGACTGGTCTTGTCTTGTCTTGATCCTTGTACACCGAGTCTGACATTTTCATATGCGTTTTTTCCGTATTCGTCATTCAGTGGCTTTGAACTGTCAAAACGCCTCTCAAAATGCTTGATGATGATGATGATACAAATACTTCCTCATTTCCCAGACATTTTGATGGCAAATTTGCCTGTGAACGCTTTATATAAATGCTATAAAGGTCTAACTCCATGTGATATCACTTATATCAATGTTATATATACATATTATATATACTGTATATATCATCATATCGTCCAGCCCTAAACTTGCATAGTTTTTTGCATACTCAGTGTTTATTTAAAAACATCCAATTATGCAGAATATAAGATGGTAAATATTTAATTGATGAGTTGTCAATACAATATACAACAATACAACATATAGAGTATGATTTCACCCCTAAATTCAGCATTCTGACACACAATGAAACTGCAAATCCTCATTTCTGTGTCTGATCCAGATGTGTCTGTGAATTACAGCGATTCATTTGCTTCTGATCTGAAGCTTTCGGCAGTCTGTAAAAATAAACCTCAGATTTCTTGTCAAATGTAGTTGTACAGACGATCTCAAAGCTCTTCCCCGTTTTAGACGTGTTTTGTGTGTTTTTCACCCTGAAAACCAATGTGGTCACTCAGTGTGTGTAAACGGTGACGTCACACACATAACCTCTATATTTAACCATTATGCACTTGTATCTAGATTGTGACGGACTCGTGCTCTTCTGTTGTGTTCTGCTGTGCCGGGCAGCTTTCCACACATCAGATGAACGTTTTTATTGTTGTGTTATCACTAAAATTATATCTTTAAATTAGGGCTGTCAAACGATTAATCGCGATTAATCGCATCCAAAATAAAAGTTTGTGTTTACATAATATATGTGTGTGTATGGAGTATAATTATTTTCTATATATAAATACACACACATGCATATATATTTAAGAAAAATGTGTTATTTATATATAAAATATTTATATATAATATAAATTATATATAATATAAATATATATACACAGTATATACATGCAAATATTTATTAAATGTATACATGCATGTGTGTGTATTTATATATAGAAAATAATTATACACCGTACACACACACATATTATGTAAACAAACTTTTATTTTGGATGCGATTAATCTTTTGACAGCCCTACTTTAAATCTTTTCATGCCTTAAGATATCTTGAATGTAACTCGACACCCTTGCCTCATTTAGTATGCATGGTTCTATGAATATGCAAATGAGCCCCGCCTCCACTCACTCACTCAGCTCAGAGATCCACTGGTTGACGATCACACGTTGATCTGATTGGTTACAAGGTAGTTTGTGACGTCAGAAACACCAGCGATTTCAAAGCGTGTTTTTGAGACTGTCTTTGGTTCACTGCAGTTTTAAGGAGGAAATACTCAGCAATGGTGTTGACTTATGAATTTACACATGCTTTGTCTTAAAGCAGATTAAAAACACCACATAAACAACATTAAACGCTGGATTTTCACCAGTCGTGTTCTGCTGTTTCGGCCATCTTTCGACACATCAGTTCTCTGTTGTGTGATCTGTGTTCTCCTATAGGAGCCCGGGACAGAAGCGGACATCAAGGAGTTTGCTAAAGGCTACAACGCAGAGTTTGATCTGTTCAGTAAGATCGAGGTGAACGGAGACGGCGCTCATCCTCTCTGGAAATGGCTGAAAGATCAGCCCAAAGGCAAGGGAACTCTGGGAAAGTGAGTTCATTTGGTTTCTCTACTCGTGTTTTTCACTCGTCCTCGAATGCGTTGATCACAGAAATACTGCTTTTGTTTCCACAGCAACATCAAATGGAACTTCACTAAGGTAATTAATGCATGATGTTAATTAGGGCTGCGCAATATATCGGAATATCGCGATAGCTTGCAATAACTGGAGTCATGAACACAAGACAAAGAGAAAATCACTCACTGCTCTCGGCTGAATAACTTCCGTAGCTTTAATAAGAATCAGGATATATTTAATTCATACAGTGAAAACTAAGCTTTTACGTTTGATTATTGAGTTTCTGTTGTTGAATAACCCTAATGTAGGATAACCTGAACCCCACTGATGTTAAAATAACACTTCTTACACTACAGTAAAACACTGATGTTCACTGTCAGAAGCTGTAGGGATGTTTTCTTGTCACAAAAAGAATGTGAAATTAAAATTTTAAAGATAATTTAAGTTTATTTCACACACTTTAAGCATTATCGCATCGCATTATTTAATGAGTTATCGCAGTGTTCTTCATTATCGTGCAGCCCTGATGTTAATGTATGATGTTATTCTCTAATTCTCTGCTATATTGTGAGCTCAACACTGATGTTTTTACCGTAGTTCCTCATTGACAGAGAAGGTCAGGTTGTGAAGAGATACGGACCGATGGACGATCCCAGCGTAAGTCAACGCATATGCATATTAAATAACTCCAGTAACACTTTACAATAAAGTTTCATTTGTTAACTACATCAGCATGAACTAACTAACTAGCTAATCTTAGGTAATGTTTAACTCAACTCGGTTTAGTTTTATCAACTAACATTAAAGGGATACTTCACCGATTAGCATTCAGCTTTGTATCAGTAGAAACCCGGTAGTATTTTGGAGTGACCGTGCTTCCCTCCCTCATGTCCCCCTGAGACGAGAGATTTCTGGATTGTGTGTCTGGAAAAAAACCTCAGATGATGCAAAAATCGTCATTTATCGTCATCAGAGGCTCTTTTGTCCAGAGGCGAGAGACTCCAGCCAGTAGGAGGAGCTCGTCCCGCATGTGTTCAACCCGTCCATAGGGGGATCTCACCATAAAACACCGTCTCTTCAGTTTCCAGTCGACTAGTAGCCTAGCTGTATCATTTCTCCCGATACTGCCCTCTGTAACCGGTAGGCGTGGCTTGGGAGTGTCCTCGTAGGGCAGCGAAGCAAGTGCATTCTGGGAGTTGTTGTCTTTCATCCACATGAGCCAAAAATACATTTTCTGGCTTTTCTCAGTCTAGAAGGCACCAACTTCTAAAATAATTTCACATTTCTACTACATAAATAACCCAATTTAAATACACATTCATCTTTCCAGTGGTGAAATATCCCTTTAACAAAGGTTAATAAACACTGTAAGGTTTATGTTGGGTAATTGATTAATTTACTGAAGTTAAAGTCCCCCTGTGGTGAAAATCCAGCTTTTAATGTTGTTTGTGTCTATGTGGTGTTTTTAATATGCTTTAAGACAAACCATGTGTAAATTCATAAGTGTGGGTGAGTGGAGGCGGGGCTAATTTGCATATTCATAGAACCACGCATACTAAATGAGGCAAGGGTGTCGAGTTAGTCAAGCTATTTTAAGGCATGAAGACATTTTTTTTTCAAGGGAAAAAAATCGTTTAAATGTCATTTTGGTGATCAAAGATGAGTTTTATGAGATAAAATGATTGACTTTAACAAATGAGACCTTAATGCAAAGTGTTCCCAGTAATTCTTTGAGAAAGTTGAGTTTGATTAAATGGGTTTGATTAATGAGGGTATCGTTACACCCCTAGTAATAATTCATTTACTAATGTTAACAAATGAGACCTTATTGCAAAGTCATTTTTTTATCATGTGAGAAGTTTGAGATAAGTTGAGTTTGATTAAATGATGATAACCTCAGATGTTTTATGTGTCCCATCAGGTTATTGAAAAGGATCTGCCCAAATACCTGTAGCCGTTTGATCAAACCCGATCTCCGTCCCGTGTGTGTGTGTGTGTGGCACTCGTCTCCTCTCTGGCCTCGGACTGGACGTCAGCAGGGTGAAGCCCAGATCTGTGACGGCCGTTCCTCAAGCCTGTGTTCAGGAAGGGACGGCCTGATGTCCTCCGGCGTGCAAATCCTCTGGGATCGTCCCGATGCTGTCCAGACGCGCTCCAGAGACGAGATCAATGCCTGTCCTCACTGGAAATCACACTCATGCTCCTAAAGAACATGTCCGTGATAATAAACAGTACCGTCACAACGTCCTCTCTGTGTTCTTTACTAGACCGAGTGCTTGTTTAGAGATTTAGATAACACTTTATATTACAGAGTCCTTGTTACATATGTTACATGCACTTACCATAGTAATAACAGTAAATTATGCATAATTACATGCAACTAACCCTCAACCAAACCCTAATCCTACCCTAACCCTATAGTAAGTACATGTAGTTGCTTAATATTACTCAGTACTTAAATATATAATTACACTGTTACAATGACACCTTAAAATAAAGTGCAACTGAGATTTATCATACATTATCAGAAAGAAAGGTACAAAAGCAGTCACTGGGGCGGTACCTTTTTTTAAAAAGATAAATTTGTTCCTTTTAGGTACTGATATGTATACTTAAGAACGGTGTGTGTGTTAGCGGCCCCTAAGTTAATAACTAATGATCTTCGTAACGGAAGTGAATCAATCAAAACTAACTTTATCTGGACAATAACTTTATTCTAGAGCGGCTGTAAAGCCAAAACAATCTCTGTTACTGTAATCTCCTGTTATCACTGTAAAGCCACTTTGAAACAATCTACATTGTTAAAAGCGCTTTATAAATGAAGGTGACTGGACTTTAGGTACTAATAGGTACATTTAAGGTTTCAATATGCGCTCTTTACGTACAAAAGTATTAAAAACTGCCCGAGTGACAGCTTTTGTACCTTTTTTTTCTTTTTTCTTAGTGTGTGCAGATTAAAATGTATTATATATATATATATATAGCATATATATATATATGTGTGTATGATGTGGATTGCGCCATGTTTCAACATTGATATGATCTGCATTCATACATACATGCATATATATATATATATTGCTGTTGGTCTGATGAAGTGGTCAAAGCTCAGGGGTCTCGTTTATAAAACTGTACGTAGGATCTGCACTAAAAGTGCACTAAAAAAGCCAAAAATGCCGTATATGCCCAAAATATTCAGATTATTCAGCGTGTGTGCGCCAGAACCTGCGCTGAATTCCCTTTATAATCCCAGTCAGTGGAAGATTGTGCGTCTCCTCCCTGAAATAACCATATATGGAGCTTACAACGCCTCGTTTACTATGCAGATCCTCATCTGCATATCATTTGCATATGCATATTCATCCACGTGATGCCATGTTTAAAGAAATTATGAGATACGGATGTGCGTCACATTGCATTGCTAAAAATAATTTAGTAGCCTATCCTTGCCCTGTTTTTGAAAAAGATATATTTAACTATATATATATATATATATAGCATGGCTCAGAATTTGTGTACAGGTGCAAATATTTTATTGCGCAAATATTCCTGTCAAGTTTGTTTTTATATCTTAATTAACTTAAGCCTGTTTTGGGCGACGCAACTGTTATAAATGAGGCCTCAGAGCTGGTAACCAGTTTTTTTCTGGGTTGTTGTTTTGTTTTGTTTTTACGTTATTCCCATGAGTTAAAATATTCTGAAGGAATTTGTGCAGGATTTCTAGAATCTGTCCACTAAGAATCCTATTGGATTGCCTGGATGCCTGCTTTTTATTTATTTTATACTTATGATCCTATTGGATATTGTGTAATCTTAAACTGAAATCTGATAGAATAGTGGCACAGTTTAATTAATCCTCTGTTTATAAAGTCTAATGGTAGTTCCAGCTGGAATCCTGCGCTGATTCCTGTAAGGAAAACTCGTTTGCTTCAGGACAGTGTCTGATATTAACCTTCTTTTATTAGGGGCAATATTTTCACACATGTTTTATCTTTATGACAGTATTTTTTCCTCAAACCAAATAAAAGCACAGGGTCCATCTAGGTTACATCACTCTAACTGAGATTTTATTAATATGTCATTAATTTCACAACACATTATCATGTTCATGGGTCTCTGATGTTGGCCTGTAGTCAAGATGACTTGCATGTAATCTAATATGTATGTATGTATGTATATATATATATATATATATATATATATATATATATATACATACGTATATAATTATTATTATTTAAATTATTTATATTATTATTATGATTATGATTATTTGAAGTCATGAACCCTGCTTCACAAACCTTGAATTAACTGCATGAAATTGAGTGGAATCGTTATTTCTGTTAACTGTCAAATCAAATCAGCGTCAATTATAAAAGTAAATTTTTAATAAATGCCCAAGACACAACACAATGAATACTTTTACATAAAAAAAAAATGTGTTATGCGTGACTGGTGTCAAATGTCAGGCGCGATAAAAGAGAAATTCGCTATTTTTCTGCCTGTTTTTGTAATATTTGGGGTATTTTGGTGACGTTTTGACATGAGTCCTGGTTGGTGTGTGAGCCTCCATGAACTGTGCCTGTTATTGGTGTCCTGACAGCAGGCATGGGTTTAGAAAGCAGAGGCCCCCCTCCCCCCTCGTAGGCTCGTGGCCCAAACTAACACAGCATCTTCATTTTTAGAAACAGTAAAAGGAAGCTGTGGGTTTTTCTTTACTTTAAAACAAAACCACTTTCTCCAACTCCATTTCTTGTAATGTTAACTGTGACAGCAAAGGAAATCTATAAATGCACTGTTAGACATTTTATCGTATTTTTGCGGTAACTTACTGGCAGCACTATTGCCAGTAAGTTACTGTAAGTTCCCCTTTACAGTAGCTTACCTGCAAATGTGTTTTACCGCAATTTAATTTTACAGTATGATGCCTTTACCGCAATTTAATTTTACTGTAAGATACCCTTACCGCAAGTTAATTTTACAGTATGATGCCCTTACCGCAATTTAATTTTACAGTATGATGCCTTTACCACAATTTAATTTTACAGTAAGATGCCCTTACCGCAATTTAATTTTACAGTATGATGCCCTTAACGCAATTTAATTTTACAGTATGATGCCCTTACCGCAATTTAATTTTACAGTAAGATGACCTTACCGCAATTTAATTTTACAGTAAGATGCCCTTACTGCAATTTCATTTTACAGTATTATGCCCTTACTGCGACTTATTTTTACAGTATAAAACAGTACTATTTTATTATTTATATTTTACATGAATGCTATTGAATTTAATATATTCCAAAAAAGTGACTTGAGTCCATGTACATCAGCATATTCTTTATTCACTGTCACAATCAATTACATCCATTTTATTTTTTTATTGTGATGCAACATTAGGCAAGGCAGTTTTATTCATATAGCACGTCATACACTTTGGCAAATAAAAGTGCTTTACACAGTAAGGAATTAAAACAATCACAAAGTAAAAGCAAGGAAAATTAAAGTGCCCCTATTATGGGTTTTTGAAAATGACCTTTCATGTAGTGTGTAACAGCTCTAAGGCCTCGTTTACACTGTCAGTGAAATGTAACACAATTCCGATTTTTTGCTCATATGTGACACAGATCGGATGTGTTCTATGACAGTGTAAACAGGAAAAAAAAGGCATGCATTCGGATATTTCCAGATCGGTTTCAGGCCTCATTCATATGTGGAAATAAATCAGATATAAGGCCTCGTTTACACTGCAGGTCTTGATGCCCAATTCTGATTTTTTTTGACCGTCCGTTTACACTTGCACACTCCTCTTGCACAGATGGACGAACGCGAAATATGCTTGATGCTAGCTCTGCTCTAGCTCTGCGATATAGCCTATGCGAAGTTCGCCAAACATCAGCATGATTATGAGGCGGAGGAGGATGAACAGTGTCATCATTGCACATATGCTTCAGTTATTGTGTGTGAGAGAGATCTCAGGAATGGTGGGACAGTCAGTTGTCATACGTATTTCGACTACTCGGCGAGAAGTGTCCTGAGCTGATGCTGTTTTTCAGGTGTATTGCAGTTTGAGTGTCATGCAGTAGATGGCGCTGTTCACTCACTCGTTTTTTCTCAATTTTGAATTCCAAGAGCTTTCAAATTTCATTAAAATAATATTAGAAATGGCGTTAATGCCATTTTATGTTTATGCCATATAATGGTTTAATGTTTATTCAAATCCATCCATGCCTGACGTCTTTTTGAAAGACTTATTTATTTATTTTTATTGAAAAGAAATAGCACTGCACTGAATACATTACCATAAAAGGAAATGGGAGAAAAAATAAAAACAGCGATACTAGGAAAACGCTTTTTTTTAATTAATTTTTTATTAGATACAATTAAACAATTGAAAACAAATAGTATACAAACAAATAGTCGCCAAAGAGAAGAAAAATGAAGAAAGAAAAAAACATGACAAAACCTACAATAATAATACAAGAAAAGATAAGCAAATAAATAAAGGAAACATAAGCAATTAGAGCATATTAGGACAAGAAAATGCGACTAAATTTAAAGGGGGGTTTTAAAGAGAGCACAACAAGACAGTGTTTTCCCTAATTGCTTTGGCCTTCTCTGAAACAGAAATTAGATTTAAAAGATTAGAAAATGTGCATTTATGAATATGAAATTTTGCTGGATATGCTATAGGAAAACGTCGCAGAGCTTGCCGCCGGGCCCTGTGACGTCATCGCTGGCGCTCGAGCGCGTTGGACTCGCACGAGCGCGCGCGCGGTGCGGCAGCTGTCAGGAGCGCGCGCAGACTCGCGGACGCACATCATGTGTTATATCTTCATTTGACTGTTTTGATCGCCGTGTGACCGGGATCTGATGGAGGGACTGGGAGCCGCGGCCGGGGGCTGTTCCGCGGTACCGGAGGACACGGACTCGGTGATCACGGGATCCGGGATTGATGCTGCAGATCTCGGTATGCAATGCGGAGGATCTTTTACATTCATGCTTGCATTTCCCTGACGGCTCGCGGCAATGCGTGCAAGTTGCGCTTCCATAACATGTCAGTTATTACATGGGCTTATATGAAGTCATTTTGGAAGTAGCTGACAGAATAATATGTGCCATGGTGTTTTCATTTGATACAATCACTTAAATAATACAGTAGGCTACTGCCATAGTACCTTAAGTGGCAAATTGGTTAGATTATTAATTTTCTGTTTATTTCCATATAAATTGCACTGCTGTAATAATATATCAAGTAGGCTATATGGTTTATGAATGTGACTATCGGTGCACTGCTGTAATAAAATACCAAATACATGGTTTATGAATATGACATAATATGACAATTATGAAATATCAGTACCCTATATATTAAAAATAGCACAATGTTCTTTACAATCTTTGAAGTAGGCCTACCTTAAAGTAAATTAATATCGGAATCAAAATTAGATTTATTGCCAAATATGTTTACACACACAAGGAATTTGTGAAGTTTATAGTAAATAGAGAAAATAAAATAGAATTCTATTTAAAAAATGTGTGTGTGTGTGTGTGTGTGTGTGTGTATATATATATATATATATATATATATACACACACACACACAGTGTATATAGAAATTAAAAAAAAAAATTCTGGATGCACTTGGCATAAATAATAAATTAATGACCAATGCATATTTTAAACTTATATAATAATAATCAACACTCAAATAGCTAAAACTGACTTGTACAAACATTTAATGTCAGTTTATGACAGATTTATTCAAACATGCATTAAATAATAAAGACATCACTAACAGGTTAAATAAAAATAGAATGAATTATGTAATAGTGCATATTTTTTTTAGCAAAATGCTCTTCTCTAGAGTAATTTTTTTCATCTACATAAGTTAATATGGACAGTGAAATGAGTTAAATGTAACGTTAAGTGACTGTGTTCAGATTACAAGCGCTTTATTGACGTCTTTCCCCGGAGAGATTGTTTTAGAGACGACAAGAAGCTCAGTGCTGTTTGTATTGATGCGTTCGGACGCAGTGTTTGTTTTTCTGCAGGGAACGTGTGTGTGTGTGTGTGTGTGTGTGTGTGTGTGTGTGTGTGTGTGATGTGACGTTCGGTTTGTCCTTCAAATGAAAACACAAAGTCAATCTGAATAATAATTGTCAGAGTGTTTCCTCCATCCCAGCATGCCTTGTGTTGACAGCTGTTGAGAATACACAGCGGACAGGGGGTCTCCTTCAGGTCCTGTGCTCTTGATTTTAGGCTGTTAATCCTGTTTTTAGCCACGCTTTTCCACACTCAGCATTCCCGTTCATCCCTGTGTGTCCGATCATCACATCCGCTTCCCTTTAAACTGCTGGGTTAGTGGCGAGCAGCTCGGATCATTTTGCTGAGAAATACTGAGCTCATATTGAGACTTTTCATTGAAGACGATCTTGGCAAATCTGAGATTTCTTCTGAACACATCTGAGAAACTTCAGACCTCTTCTCTCGTAAATATATATATATATAAGATCTCATTTGTGATTGGTTTTTCTTTGCTATGACTGGAAAGATACTGTAAAACTCAAACATTTCTCATCAGATTTCTCACCAGACCAAATGATCTGGGCTTTAGTTAGTGTGTAATGTTGCTGTTTGATCATAAACAACATCTGCAAAGTTACAACACTCAAAGTTCAAAGCAAAGGGAGATATTTGCTTTTACAGAAATCGCTTTTTAAGGACTACAACAAACGGCTGGTAGAGACTACACCACATTCCTCCCGGGTTAGTGACATCACCAACCCTAGAATTTACATAAACCCCGCCCCCGGAACACGATTTATAGATTATCAAGACAGAATATGCTAATCAGTGACTAGAAGATAACTACACATAAGCTTCATAAATTCATCAACTAACCATTCAGAAATGTTGTCTACATGTTGTCACTTCTTCTCGAGTCTCTCCATCTTTCTGACTCCGGTTTGAACATAAAAGGCTAAAAGTTTTTGACATTTTCAGTGCATGTGTGTGTGAGGTAAAAAGACACAAGCTCTTGAAGCTCCGCCCCCTGTGCCGGGAGCAGCAGCTCATTTGCATTTAAAGGAACAGACACAAAACGGTGCGTTTTTGCTCACCCTCAAAAAGTGACAATTTTAACATGATATATAAAAATATCTGTGGAGTATTTTGAGCTAAAACTTCACACACACACTCTGGGGACATCAGAGACTTATTTTACATCTTGTGAAAAGGGCATTACACCACCCCTTTAAATGAAACACAACATAAAAACTCCTGATAGTGCAACATCTAAAATAATGGTAATCTGGCAAATCTGAAACTCTGTAGAAGACACGTGTAAGATAACTGGGAGAAGTTAAGATAACATCTGAGAAGTAGGAGACTTTAGCAATAGTTTCCATTTGCTCTCCATTTAATCTCATTGCTCTTAAAGGGACAGTTCACCCCAAGTCGTTCTTTTACGACTTCCCCATTGACTTCCATTGTAAATATACTATATCCATCAACTGTTCTTCAAAATATCTTCTTTTGTGTTCAACAGAAGAAAGAAACTCACACAGGTTTGGAACAACTTGATTAAACGACGACAGAATTTTCATTGGTTACACTTTATTTTAAGGTGTCATTGTTACAGTGTAATTATATATTGAAGTACTGAGTAATATTAAGCAACTACATGTACTTACTATAGGGTTAGGGTAGGATTAGGGTTTGCTTGAGGGTTAGTTGCATGTAAATATGCATAATTTACTGTTATTACTATGGTAAGTACATGTAAGTAACAAGGACACTGTAAAATAAAGTGTTACCTTTTCATTTCTGGGTGAACCGTCCCTTTAAGAAGACATTGCTCCAAACTGAGCTATTTCCATTTTGAGTTGTTCCACCATGATCAGTGTTTGTTTACAATAAAGAGAGATGAAATATGTGATCTGATGCGTCACGTTGATCTTCCGCATGTTTTCATGTGTTTTGTGTGTATAACTGCAGGTTTTTTTGGAGGAACGTTAGATCATATCCAGCTCATCCTGAGCTAAATCTGAAGGTTTGTGAATCACACACGTTAAACCTGCTCTCAGATCAGTCCAGCTTATCTTGAGAAATAAATCCGGTCGGGTTTGATCAAATAAATGCACCATTGAATCCCATATCAGGGAATCACAGGAAGGAAACAGGCGTTTAGAGATGCATTATGGGAGGAAGGACATCAAACGTGCTGGTCTCTCCATTCTTGCTCCTGTTCTTGAGCAAGTGGATGTTGTTAGTCGTATTGTAGATTAGTACTAGTTTTGCTGGTGAACCAAATTGAATGTGAAAGTTTATAAAATGTCCCAAACTTTGGCATTTTTTTTTATATTGCAATGAACTATATTTTCTTGGTCTTATGTAAGTTAATGTCAAATTATTTATCAATTTCCGCTATTAAAAATAGACTCTTATCCCTCTGGTGTTGTTTGGTCATTGTTTTACTTCATTAGAATGTTACGAATCTTGATAAAGGTTTTGGCACTTGCAATGTGAGCAGAAACATGATTCTAAAAGGTTAAATGGTCATGAGAAAAGTAGCCACACTTGTATTGTTCGCGGTCGAAAATGAGCGCATTGGAAATGAATGGGAGATGAATTTCCTCTAGTGGAAGCGTTTGGTACTGCGGCCAAACTGAATATTACTGAAAACTCATTTTTTGAGAAATTTGGAACACAACTTGTTTCGATTTATTGCTTTGATTTTCTTTCCATTTTAGAGTAAAATTTGTTTTGGAAAATATATATTTCATAATAAAAATTGGAATTTTTCATAACAATAAATGTAAAATTGAATTATTTTTTTTATTTAACTTTTTTTATTTCAAGTTTTCAAGTCAAGTTTATTTCTAAGTTTATTTCTAAGTTTCAAGTTTCACTTCAGCAATAATCTGCCAAGTATCGTCATTAAAAAAGAGAAAAAACTTAATTCTGTGCTCCAAAGCATTCAAGATTTACCAGTAAAAGTTAAACTACTCCCCTAAAATACAAAATATGAAATGAAAACATTCTCAAACTAAAATATAGTACATTAATTTAATTGAAATTCAGTCATTTTGGACCGACACGCGAACAGTACCAGAGGGTTTAAAATAAAGGCTCTTTATTGGCATCTTTGGTTCCATGAAGAACCTTTAACATCCATGCAATCTTTCCATTGCACAAAAGGTTCTTTACAGACGGTTCTTTAGATTCTAAAAATGTTCTTTACACTAGTTATTTTAAGAATGGTTCACTTAAAGGTTCTTTTGGGAACCAGAAATGGTTCTTCTAAACTCTTAAAAATAAAGCTTCCATGCAAAGTGTTTTTTCTCAGCAATGCCATCATTTTATAATCTAAAGAACCGTCTTCCACTATAAAGAATGGAGAGATTGCATGGATGTTAAAGCTTCTTCCTGGAAGCAAAGATGCCAATAAAGAATGAGTGATTATCTGGTTTTTGCCTTCAGATCAGACCTGTGACGCAGCGATCTGAGACGAATGTCTTGTTGTGTTCAGGCTGTTGTTGAGACTCGATAGGTAACCTGATCTATGTGTTCTTCTCCCAGTGCTGAGCGTGACGGACTCTCACACACAGACGTGCTCGTACCTGAACTATAGATTTGCATACACACACACATGCCGCGGCACGACACGGTTAGGAAACAGAGTGTTTTTGTGGTTCAGTATTCACTAGTCCGTATCGTGGTTTAATTAAGTGTACAGCTCTTGATTTATTCATCCAGAACTTGCAGAATTCCGTGACATTCCGTATTAAACGGTAAATTTAATTTTTATGACTGGATTTCATGAGTACAATTTCTCTTGGTACTGTCAAAAAATTTCAATAAAATTTTTTATGAAATTATTGTACAATATTTTAGTTCGATATCGATAATATTTTTTATTTCATATTTTGTATTTTAGGGGACAAAATTATTTTTATGCAGTATTTTATTCAACCATTTATTAACTTTTTGAGCACAGACCTGAAAATGAAATTTCCAACTTAAACTGTCTTCTGAAGTGCTGAAGTGAAAAAAGTTTAAAGAATTTTTACATTTATTGCAAATAATGAATTGAGCTCTCCTTCACGTCTTTTTGTGCTCGAAAATGCCCATTTTGTTGAATATTCTCATAAACATCAGTTATGTCTTAAGTGAACATAAACCATTATCAGTATATCAGTATATTGGATCAGTGCGTTCACTCTTAAAGTGACAGCAGCCTATTTTTCCTTCTGACGTCTGTCATTAATGATAATTAAACAAAGAAAAATCACTCACTGATCTTGGCTGAATAACTTTTGTAGCTTTAATAAGGATTAATCTATATTCAATTTATACAGTGAAGACTATGTATAGTGTTATTTTACATTTGATTACTCTATTACATTTCTGTACCTGTAAATTGCATTTTCACTGGTATCTAAAATGTTTCTGTGCTGTCATGAATTTTCCTATTATCCTATTAATATTTCCTATTACGTTTCCATTACCCTTCAAATTGCGCAAATTGAAATTGCGAATTGAAAATACGCCCAATGGAAACACGTCAATTTCACAAAAACTCCCATTTATTGCAAAAAAGTTTTTACGCTCGCATGAGGTGGTTTTACAGGCAATTAGAAAAATAAATATTTCGCAAAACTGCAATGGAAACAGTTTTTGCGCATTTACAGGTCACCTGACTTAGGAGCGGTATGTTTGGACAGAATACGAGACAGAGTTCTTTATTAAACTCATAAAAGACAAAAGAATTACAGGAATACTGGATTCTAAACCTCAAATAAATGCCACAATCAAGACCTCGAAGCAGAAATGAGGGAGAAACACCCAGAAACACCTCATATGTGCCGCCATTAATGCTTGGATAACACACATACGTCTCCTTTGATTAATAATAATGGCCAGTGCAGTGGCTGTGATATACATAAACCGACCAACATCCGTCGCCATGATTTTTGACATGACTTATCGCGAGAGGAAAAAATAAAGTTTCAGTCGCATAACATCGGTTAATGGAAACGCCGTCATTTCGCAATAGTTTTTTGTTGACATGTAGAAAAAATCACTAAAGTTTTATGCAAATCTGTAATGGAAACGCGCCTAGTGATGATTAAATCTACACTGTGTAATATTTTAAGTTGATTTTTAGCAAAAAACACTTTGTTCTTTCAAAATTATACATTCTCATTAATGTGTAATCACTTCAACCAGCTAATTAAGTATTCTCGTAAGTGTATAATCTGCAATTTAGAATACATACGAGCGAGTCGCTCGAATGGCGGCAGCCATGTTGCGCATCCATCTTGAAAATACATTAGACAAAGAGGGACATACCTGGAAATTCAAGCTTTGCCTTTCACGTTTTTACACTCAGTGGCACCGTGACGAATGAGAGGGCGAGATTACTCACGACTAACGGCAGATCTGAAATAATACGGCCACCGTAGGAGTTAAAACGCCCTCGGAATGGGAGGAGCTAGAAAGTAATATTCAGTTGGTAGTCATATACAATTTCACCACTAGATGGGAGAAAATCTTACACAGTGTAGCTTTAATGAAGTTTCCGTCACGCTCAGGTCATGTGAGACGTCTGTGATTGTGTAAGGTCTGAACATGAGCTGTGTGTTGCCCTTGCGAGCGGCTCATGTGTCAGTGGAGTGTTATAGAAACACACACGACCAGACAGAGACTAAACATCTAATGCACGCTCACTTAAAATAAAACAGCTCGTGAGTGATGCAAACATTCACAGCATCATTACTCCAGTCTTCAGGGTCACGTGATCCTGCACAAATCATTCTGATATGATGATTTGATGCTCAAGAAACATGTATGATGATTATCAATGATGAAAACAGCTGTGCCGCTTCATATTTTCATGATACATTTTATCAGGATCCTCTGATGAATAGAAAGTTCTAACGAACAGCATTTATCTGAAATCTTTTGTAACATTATACATGTCTGTACTGTCACTTTTGATCAATTTAATGCTTCCTTGCTGAATAAAAGCATTAGTGTCTTTAAAACAACATGCCGTGACCCCTAAACTTTTTAACCTTTATGTACAGTACATATTTGTTCAAATTAAACAACATGTAAACAGTAATTATCATAGAGTTCCCCCCGTCTTGTTTCCAGTGTAGCTTTGAGATGTCAGATGTATTCTGACTTCATAACATGAGATAAGTGCAGTTAAATCTCTCATATTTCACTCAGGAGGAGTTAGTGATGTTATGAAGGCAGTGTGATTGACATGTGCTCGAGATCCTGTGGGAATGAAGGGATGAAACGAACGCGGTCGTCGTCTTTGAGTTCTGTCATGTAGTGTGTGACACATCATCAGTGAGCGAGTGTGTGTGTGTGTGTCGACGCCACGGGCTGCTGTCTTTACATAAGGCTTATGTAACTAAACTGAGTGAAGAAGAGACTCTTCCAGCTGTTGAGATCAGATAAGGTGATTATGAACTCCAGCTTCATCTTCAGTGCAGACACACACACACACACACACTCACACACACAACACGAGACGAGACGTCGTTCAGAACCAGAGATTCATTTCTCATGAGACTTAATGGAGTTCTCGGGTATTTTTCGTTTTGAGATTTAACGTCATCTCAGATGCTTGATCTAAGAAATTAATCAATATTCATCAATATTTTAAAGTCCCCCTGTGGTGAAAATCCAGCTTTTAATGTTGTTTATGTGTCTATGTGGTGTTTTTAATCTGCTTTAAGTCAAACCATGTGTAAGTTCATAAGTCGACAGCATTGCTGAGTATTTCCTCCTTAAAACTGCAGTGAACCAAAGACAGTCTCAAAAACACGCTTTGAAATCGCTGGTGTTTCTGACGTCACAAACTACCTTGTAACCAATCAGATCAACGTGTGATCGTCAACCAGTGGATCTCTGAGCTGAGGGAGTGAGTGGAGGCGGGGCTCATTTGCATATTCATAGAACCACGCATACTAAATGAGGCAAGGGTGTCGAGTTAAATTCAAGATATTTTAAGGCATGAAGAAATTGCTTTCAAGGAAAAAAATGTTTAAATATGTCATTTTGATGAGTTTTAAGGGATACAATTATTGACTACAGGGGGACTTATATACTTAAATATGCACAAATCTGAGCAACTTTTTTGTGGATTTCTTCTTATTGAGCTTATAACATCAAGCACGTCTCAAATTTGTATTCTTATTCATGCATTTCATCACTCTGGAGTATCAGTAGTGTTATATATTTACACACCGCAATATAAACAATATAGCAAAAATTCCAAGTGATAGACATTTTATACGATATATGTCATCAAATCGCCCATTGCCAGTTTGTCTCTGTAACAGTTGTGAGTTCTTCAAGGTCTTTAATGTTGTCGTGTGGCGAGTACAAATGAAGACGTCAGCGTGGTTTCACGGCCGCTGATGCTGTTATGTGGACTGGATTCTGTTGAACACGAGTGGAGAGACTGGATTAGTCCAGTGACGCGTGAAGTGCTCAGAGGAATCAGAGCAACGCTGACCCGAGTGAAAATATAATTTCTCAGATTGCTCATTCTAAGTAAAAGGTTTTTCGGGAGATGATGATGATTATATGGGACAGGACAGCATGCACCTGTGAGGATGCGGATCAGACGGGGGATATGTGTCAAACGCTAGAGATAAAAGGTCTATTCTTTGGCCTAGATATGAATATATATGATTTTTTCTTTTTCTTTTACATCTTCCCACAAGCATTCATTGTAGTCAAGGTGTCAGAATGTTTAATGTAAGAATAAAAGTGAAGTTAAATATAAAAATAATCAAGGCAGGTTTTCATTTTTTGATGCCCAACTTTCAGGTTGCCAGTGCTTTGTTATTGGGGTGGCTAGGGTTTTCTGTTTGGTTGCTAGGGCATTGCTAGGGGGTTTCTATGGTGTTCTGGATGGTTGCCAGATCATCACTATGCAGTTGCCAGGGTGTTGTTAGGGTGTTTTGTGTGGTTGCCAGTGCTTTGTTATTGGGGTGGCTAGGGTTTTCTGTTTGGTTGCTAGGGCATTGCTAGGGGGTTCCTATGGTGTTCTGGGTGGTTGCTAGGGCATCACTATGCAGTTGCCAGGGTGTTGTTAGGGTGTTTTGGGTGGTTGTCTGTGCTTTGTTATTGGGGTGGCTAATGTTTTCTGTTAAGTTGCTAGGGCATTGCTGGGGGTTTCTATGGTGTTCTGGGTGGTTGCTAGGGCATCACTCTGCAGTTGCCAGAGTGTTGTTAGGGTGTTTTGGGTGGTTGCCAGTGCTTTGTTATTGGGGTGGCTAGGGTTTTCTGTTTGGTTGCTAGGGCATTGCTAGGTAGTTTCTATGGTGTTCTGGGTGGTTGCTAGGGCATCACTATGCAGTTGCCAGGGTGTTGTTAGGGTGTTTTGGGTGGTTGCCAGTGCTTTGTTATTGGGGTGGCTAGGGTTTTCTGTTTGGTTGCTAGGGCATTGCTAGGGGTTTCCATGGTGTTCTGGGTGGTTGCTAGGGCATCACTATGCAGTTGCCAGTGTGTTTGTTATTGGTGTGGCTAGGGTTTTCTGTTCGGTTGCCAGGTGGTTTCTATGGTGTTCTAGGTGTTTGCTAGGGCATCACTATGCAGTTGCCAGGGTGTTGTTAGGGTGTTTTGGGTGGTTGTCTGTGCTTTGTTATTGGGGTGGCTAGTGTTTTCTGTTTAGTTGCTAGGGCATTGCTGGGGGTTTCTGTGGTGTTCTGGGTGGTTGCTAGGGCATCACTATGCAGTTGCCAGGGTGTTGTTAGGGTGTTTTGGGTGGTTGCCAGTGCTTTGTTATTGGTGTGGCTAGGGTTTTCTGTTTGGTTGCTAGGGTATTGCTAGGTGGTTTCTATGGTGTTCTAGGTAGTTGCTTGGACATCACTATGCAGTTGCCAGGGTGTTGTTAGGGTGTTTTGCGTGGTCGCCGGGGTTACTAGGGGGTTATTGTTTCTTAAATAAAAATTCCATTTACTGTTCATGCTGCAAGTTGAGTTACAAACATTCTCCTCCGATGGCGCATCTCTGTGATTTCTTTGTTGGGTTCGATGAGCTTCTCGTCACACACGCAGGGCCGAAGCGTGGCGCGTCTCTGAGGTTGTAAACACTAGAACAGGAGCTGAAGGCCGGAGCTTTATTTAGCATTTCCTCAGCCGTAATCCGCTGAGTTTCACTGCAGATCAGCGTCTCATCCAGTCCGACTCTCTGACATGAGAACATAAACACAAGCAGTGATACAGACACGTCACGGACACATTTGATGAAGTAATAATGTTCTCATCTCACCCTGACAGAAGAAGGTTTAGCTGCTTTTCCTCAGAGGAAGATGGCACTGTTTTGGAGACTCGGTTAAGCTTAATTTAATTATCAACGTTGTCTCCTAAACTTCCTTTGGAGACATAAAGAGTACAATATAGCAGGTCATTTGATCTTCGATGAATTAGATGCAAAATGTTCGAGTTTTGACAGCAGATTTTGGTGTCTTAGCAAATATAAAAAATATATATATATATTACTGTATTCATACCATGCAGTGTTATTTTAGTATTATTGTAGTATTTACAAAAAAACAAAAACTTTATTTCATTTTCAGGATACATTAATATCTCAAAGTAGGGCTGTGCGATATAGCTAAAATATGTATATAATTTTTCATATCGTTCGGTTTTGATAATGATTGTAATTTTTTATAACCTTTTTTTTAAAAAAACAAGTAGAAAAGTTTGAATTTAAACCACTGTTTTTTTGTTTTTTTTATCCACATTATTAAGGCAAACAACAAATTATATCCATTTAGCAGTCAAAAACAAAAATTAAATGTAAACAAAAATATCTTCTTTATGTCTTATATTAAGATAAAAAAGTAAGTGTTAAAGAAACTCTTGAACTTAAATAAAATGTTACAAAATGTGTGAAATGTAAAAGTGTAAACGTAGAACAATCAAGGCAAACTTTGAGGTAGATCAACATCTGTAACCTCTAAAACTGTAAGAGATATTGGGCTGTCAATGCTGTTCAGATCTTATTGGTTGTTTGCTTGTCAATAGACTTTATTCAGAGGACAGGAGCACCATGACAGGTATGAACGTGAGGCTAGACTTGTCGTGTTTCCAATGTAAAAAGCTGTATAAAGCTCTTAGATTAGTTTTTATTTAGGATTAGGAGTTTTTTGTCAACTGAAATTTCTTGGAAAGATATTTTTCCAGTGTTTCATGAGCAGAACAATCCAAAAACAAATTAAACAACAGTACAGCCAACTGAAGAGATGCATGTCTGTCCATCACAGCCTCGCTTTCATTCCCATTAAAAATCAAAGATGGCGCTGCTGTGAATAAAGTCTATAGTTGCACGCTGATTTATCAAAACATCTGATAGGCTGTTTAAGATCTACGGGCGATGCGCGCGCATTTTAAACAAAAATATCGAGCGCTATATCGAACATTTTATATAAATCGCGTTACCGTGGTGCACCGTCGATACAGATAGTTTCTCAAAGCCATATTTTCCCGCTCAAACTCTGGGTTGTTTTCCTTCGATTTCTCGCTGTTAGTGAAACTCTACGCAGTTTTAAAACTCTAGTTTTGAGTTTGATGATGATGATGAATCTGTCGACTCAACATTAGTGAAGTGAGCATGCAGAGGATCTGAGGTAAAGCTGAACTGGTGGATGAGCTGATGGACGTTCACTGGATGCAGTTCTAAGACAATATTGAAAATAATGCATAAAGTGAAATTAGTATGTTCTTGAAAATCTGTTGAATTATAATGATGTTGATATATTAGGAGTGCTTTTCCCTAATCTAGATTACGCATGATGAACCTGAACGTATTTATTTGATCAAACTTTCATAGGTAATGTGTCTGCATGTGTGTGTGTTTACTGTCCTGACCCTAATCCCATCAAAGCCCAATACAGTCTAATGGTGACAAGAGATTATCACCGGTGGAACTTTCCAGTCTGGTTACTTTCCCACTCCCAAAAAGTTTGAGGCAAAACACATCTATCTATCTATCTATCTATCTATCTATCTATCTATCTATCAGTCTATCTATCCATCCATCCATCCATCCACAGAATATCTATCTATCTATCTATCCATCCATCCATCCACACTATCTATCTATCTATCTATCTATCTATCTATCTATCTATCTATCCATCTATCCATCCATCCATCCACACTATCTATCTATCTATCTATCTATCTATCCATCCATCTATCCATCCACAGAATATCTATCTATCTATCCATCCATCCATCCACACTATCTATCTATCCATCTATCCATCCATCCATCCATCCACACTATCTATCTATCTATCTATCTATCTATGTATCTATCTATCTATCACAAATGTCCTGCACGTGATTCATTAAATGTCCTTGTGTGTATAAAGTCAGAGATTGTGAGTCGTTCCCGGTCGTGTTTTCCGTCTGTCCGCTGCTCGTGTCCTCGTCCTTGGCACGGTTTATTCCCGGTGTGATCCTCCGGTGGGCGTAATCTCTGCTCTCCCATTGGCCGTCGGTCGGCCCAGGTGACCAGAGTCTCTCAGGGCATCAGATTATTCCTCCTGTCAATCCAATTGTGCGTTCTCCTCTCAGGACTGATCCCACTCCAAATAGAAACCAGCCACGCAAACCACAGCCGTAGGGATTCCTACGACATCTGAGGTGTGTGTTTCTGACTTTTATTCTTTCATACGGGAGATTTCAGTGCTTAAAGTCTGTCAGTAACTGTTTTTGAGCTTCAGTTTGGGGTTTTTGGTCTTGAGCTTTGAACTTTCAAACATTTCAAGGCAGTTTGAGGAACTTTTTTTTATCAAAATCTATTCATCGTAAAGAAACAGCAGCACTGAACTACAATACTCTTTCTCTACTTGATCAGTATATTTGTTTTCCTAAAGAAAATTAAATATGTATATATTATACACACACATATAATATATATAATATTTTCTAGCAGTTATTTTTTGGCAAATTAAATGCAAATTTATCGCAAGGAAACAGTAGCATTAACCCCTTAAGTGTCAACCCCCCCCCCCCCTTTGTTGTTGTTGTTGTTGTTGAATAGACATGGAAATGCACATTCCGAACTTAAATGGTTGTAATTCAAGAATGCTTTGGAATATAGACGTAAGATTGGTCTTGTTTAGAGAAGACATTTGGCAGATATTTGTAGAAGTGAAATAAATTAAGAAAGTGAAAAAGAAAAAAGAAGTTTGTGTTTATTAAATTGTAAAATGTAAACTTTTAATTATTCATATTTTATATAAAATATATATATTTTCAAAACATGTTGGACTCTAAAACTGCAAGAAAATGAAAGCCAAAAATCTGAACAAGTTGTGTTTCAAATTTTAGGTTGATATCTCAAAAAATGAGCTTTCAGTGAGATTTTATTTGGGCGCAGTACCATACGTTCTCACTAGGAGACAACCAGACTCCATTACTGCCCATATAAGGGCGCCTCCATTTCCTTTTATGTTATGAGTGATCTGAACCATTATTTCCACAATTTTCATACAATTTATGAAATAGACATCCTATTCAGAAGTAGTATGGGAAGTTTGAAGTCAATGAATTCAACCTCTAATAAACACATAAAAGAACACGTATGTGCGTTATAGCTCGCTGCCACATCACAAATGGTGAATCTATTATTTTCTTTTTATATTTAAAACATTTTCAGACATTTTTTTCTGAAGAAAAAAAATTGAATGGATGTTATCTTTTGAACTCTTGGCATGAAAACAAACTGAGGTTTCTACCATTCCTTCATAATTTTTCACGTTCGTCGCTATTTCAAAATAAAAGTCTGAACACGCCTTAGGAGTGTGAAAATATTCTTGTTGCAAATTGATAAATTACGACTCCTCTGTAATTTATTTTGAAGATCAGTCACCAAATATGAAAACTAGAGATTGTAAGCTTTCAAATGATATATAGTTTGACAAGTTTAGTATAGGATATTACTGTTTTAAATATGTAATGGCTTTGGGCCCGCCGGTGACACTGCCAACAATCATATTATTAATAACATTTTTCAGTTTGAGGATGTTTTTGTACTAACTTTTCAGAGATTAATGCACTGACTGACATTTGCTCGGTTCATTATCTCGTCTGTGTAGCCTCGAGCCTCTCATCAGTTATTATATGTTCATAAAGCATCTTTTTAATTGATCGCCTCCAGCGCCGGGATGACATTCGTCACGTTCTCCAGAGAACCACACCAAAAGCTGTGCGGATATAATTGATCAAGACGGCAGTGTTTTATGTAAATGAAATATAAATGAACTAGTATGATTTCTGAAGTAGGGCTGCACAATATATCGAAATTATCGAAATATCGCAAATGTAATAACTGGAGTCATGAACACAAGACAAAGAGAAAATCACTCGCTACTCTTGGCTGAATAACTTCCGTAGCTTTAATAAGAATCAGGATATATTTAATTCATACAGTGAAAACTAAGCTTTTACGTTTGATTATTGAGTTTCTGTTGTTGAATAACCCTAATGTAGGATAACCTGAACCCCGGGGTTTACACTGATGTTAAAATAACACTTCTTACACTACAGTAAAACACTGATGTTCACTGTCAGAAGCTGTAGGGATGTTTTCTCGTCACAAATGTAGGTTATATAAGTTTAAAGATAATTTAAGTTTATTATTTCACACACTTTAAAGTAGAACTCCGGTCAATTTTAACATTGAGCTCATTTTTTTGTACATTTGGAGTGCTGTCAGTACAACGACAAAAATCGGTGTTGCCTACACCGTGTTATCCTCTTTTTAAAATTTGCACCCTGTTGACTTCAATGGGGCAAGTACTAAACCTGCTTTTAGCCTCTTAACATCCTTGATGTGTCATTACAAGTGCACAGGTCATGTGAGTGATTCCTTCAGAGTGAACGCGAGTGAATCTGACTGCAGTAGATGTGCAAGATATGAATAAAAATGATGTTATTTAAGCCAGCGCAAATACCTGTGTTTACATCCTGTTTTCGGTCGAAGTCCAAAGTAGTCGATTGTCGAGTTCACGCGCATAGGTTTAGTTACCTATGATCACGCGTGTGAACTCGACAATCGACTACTCTAAAGGAATCACTCACATGGCTGGGCACTTGTAATGACACATCAAGGATGTTAAGAGGCTAAAAGCAGGTTTAGTACTTGCCCCATTGAAGTCAACAGGGTGCAAATTTTAAAAAGAGGATAACACGGTGTAGGCAACACCGATTTTTGTCGTTGTTCTCTGTATTGACAGCACTCCAAATTTACAAAAAAATGAGCTCAATGTTAAAATTGACCGGAGTTCTCCTTTAAGCATTGTCGTATCACATTATTTAATGAGTTATCGCATATCGCATTTTTCTTCAATATCATGCAGTCCTGATTTCTGCAGTAGTCGTATGATTTAGGATGTAAACAGAACCGCGCTGACGTAGATGAACTGTAATGTCCTCTTGTTTTCAGGCGGTTTTGCATTAATACGAAGGCAGGTTCCCTCAGGCTCTCATAATGGACTGACTTTAACGTGTTTGGACAGTTTGTGTCCTGACCTGCTGCCCGTTCTGCTGATGTTTCAGGGTTGAACTGATTCTAGCGCAGAAATCACTCGTCTTTAGTGATTTACAGAAGCTGGCTGCATCTATAGGGTTCAAAACCTCGTTTTATGTCGGATTTACATTCATCTAGCAAATTTTTTTTATCAAAATCAATTAATTGTAATGAAACAGCAGCACTGAGCTACAATATTTTTTTCTCTACTGGATCAGTATTTTTTTTTTCCTGAAGAAAATTTGGTAACACTTTATTTTACAGTGTCCTTGTTACATATGTTACATGCACTTACCATAGTAATAACAGTAAATTATGCATAATTACATGCAACTAACCCTCAACCAAACCCTAATCCTACCCTAACCCTATAGTAAGTACATGTAGTTGCTTAATATTACTCAATACTTAAATATATAATTACACTGTAACAATGACACCTTAAAATAAAGTGTAACCGAAAATTTTATATATATTATATATACACACATATAATATAATATATATATAATAATATAATATTTTCTAGCAGTTTTTTTGCCATATTAAATGTACATTCCTCATCTTTAATGATGTGCAGAAGCTGCATCTGCTTTTGTTGTTTAGATATTCATCATAAAATAATGTGGATGTTTTATCAATTTATTGTAAGGAAAAAGTAGCAATAAACTGCAAACAATCATATTATTAATAAGTATTCTTGGTTTTTTTCCTGACAAAAGGATAATATATATTATATTTTAAGTAAACATTACAAGGGAAAACATGTTTAGAATTGACTATTTTTTTATTCAAAATTGTTTTTTCTTGACTTCAGCATAAAATTCTTTATTAATTATTATTAAATTATTATTATATTATTATTATTATTTGTATTATATTATTATATTTTTGTATTATTATTATTTATTATGTAATTATTGTTTTTATTATTATCATTAATAATAATAATATAATATAATATTATTATATTATTATTATACATAATTATTATTTTATTTCCTATTCTCTAGCAGCCTTTTTTTTTACAGTAAAATAAATTGTCATGAAAACAAGATCACATTTAATTTCAAATGATCAGAATAATAAATATGTGAGATTTACTCAAAATGATGCACAATATCATACAGTATATTCATAAGTTACTATAACTGTTTTGGCTTTATAGATGTCTTATTATACGTGCACAATATGCTGTTCATAATATCAGTTGATTGATAAAGATTTAGTGTTTGAATCTTATGTTAGTTTTGGTGAATGTTATTCTACATTGACACACAGATATAGATCTATACAGTATTTCATGCTTTCTTTATGCTTTTATTCTTCATGCGCAATACTGACATGAAATATGAAATATGGTGATCATTCAGTCGCTCTTCAAGTGTTACCATCATCTCTGAAGTCTTTGGTTTACAACATTATGAAGCGCTGAGAGTCATGGCTGTGTTTCAACAGAAGGATCGTGAGCAGTTGTGTGTGAATCTCTGACAGTCTGTTGGCTTTCTCACACACACACACACACTGATCATGGTGAGATCCAGTCTGTCACTGGCCCGAATTACACCATATATTCCTGCTTTACTCTTCACATCGTCGATTTAAACACAGCATTAATGTGACTTTTTTTAACATCCTCAATTGTAACGTCCAGTGTTTAGATGTTGTTTAGATGTTGTTGCTGTTGTTTTGAGGGAAGATTTGGAAATCATCATGCAGTGGATGAGGAGTATATGGCTTTTGTTAAATGACCACATATTTTTCTCATCTGTGAGGCCGTGTTTATTGTGTGTGTGTGTGTGTGTGTGTGTGTGTGTGTGTGTGTGTGTGTGTGTGTGATGTTATTGCCGCTGACAGTGATTCTGCTGCTTTGAAGACCCTTGGAACCAAAACATGATTCACTGTTTCATGCTGTTGTTTGTAAAAAAAACTAAATTTATTGTTTTGCTTTTCTTCTTTAATGCGTGCGTGTGTGTGTGTGTGTGTGTGAGAGAGAGAGAGAGAGAGAGAGAGAGAGAGAGAGAGAGGTGAGTGAGTGTGTGTGTGTGTGTGTGTGTGTGTGTGTGTGTGTGTGTAGGTGTGTGTGTGTGTGTGTGTGCGTGTGTGTGTGTGTGTGTGTGTGTGTGTGTGTGTGTGTGTGTGAGAGAGAGAGAGAGAGAGAGAGAGAGAGAGTGAGTGTGTGTGTGTGTGTGTGTAGGTGTGTGTGTGTGTGTGTGTGTGTGTGTGTGTGTGTGTGTGTGTGTGTGTGTGAGAGAGAGAGAGAGTGAGTGAGTGTGTGTGTGTGTGTGTGTGTGTGGGAGTGTGTTTTTGTGTGTGTGCGAGTGTGTTTGTGTGCGTGTGTGTGTGTGTGAGAGAGAGAGTGAGTGTGTGACTGTGTGTGTGTGTGGGAGTGTGTTTGTGTGCGTGTGTGTGTGTGTGTGAGATGCAGTATTCAAGGACAGTGTCAGTTCTTTGTTGCCGATTGCAGTTGGATCTACTTTAAGATTATCCTCTTGACATTATCTAGTAGTTATGACTATCGTTAGCTCTGTTTCCATTTACACGACAACAGCAAAAAAAAAAATTTTTTTTTAAAGTTTTAAAAAGTTTTGTTTTAAAGTGACAAACTTTTAAAAACGTTACCGTTAGCGTCTTGTTGTAAACTACAAAACCGTGAATTTGTGTAAACAGTGACCTCGTGTATTACACGTTCAGTCTATGAGAGCGTAGTTTCTTTACACAGTGAGATCGCCATCTACTGGCCTGACAGCAGAATACAGCGTTTTCAGTCGCTTTCCTGGATCCGTGTGAACGGGGATCGCTTTGACATCGTTGACGTCAGTACGTGAAAAACGCAAAGGAAAAACGTTTTCCATTTCTTTCTCAAACACCAGCATCCGAACGCAAGAGAACATTATGATAATAAAGAGACACAGTTTTTTCCTCGATTGCAGCAACATCAAATTTTATTACAGATATTTCTCAGGAAGTGATGTTTTTGTTCTCTTGAACACATGGGATGGAAAAGTTGCTTTATTCGCAAATGTTTCATGCCATATTCCAATTTTGTATATAAGTTAAATTCATAACTTTGCATGGAATTTTTTTTCCTCCTACAGGAGTTTAACTGCTGTTCCCAAAATTTAAAGGGGTGGTGTAATGCCCTTTTCACAAGATGTAAAATAAGTCTCTGATGTCCCCAGAGTGTGTGTGTGAAGTTTTAGCTCAAAATACCCCACAGATATTTTTATATAGCATGTTAAAATTGTACATTTTTGAGGCACCGTTTGTGCCTGTCCCTTTAAATGCAAATGAGCTGCTGCTCCCGGCACAGGGGGCGGAGCTTCAAGAGCTCGTGTCCTTTTACCTCACACACACACATGCACTGAACATTTCAAAAACTTTTAGCCTTTTATGTTCAAACCGGAGTCAGAAAGATGGAGAGACTCGAGAAGAAGTGACAACATGTAGACAACATTTCTGAATGGTTAGTTGATGAATTTATGAAGCTTATGTGGAGTTATCTTCTAGTCATTGATTAGCATATTCTGTCTTGATAATCTATAAATCGTGTTCCGGGGGCGGGGTTTATGTAAATTCTAAGGTTGGTGATGTCACTAACCCGGGAGGAATGTGGTGTAGTCTCTACCAGCCGTTTGTTGTAGTCCTTAAAAAGTGATTTCTTTAAAAGCAAATATCTCCCTTTGCTCTGAACTCTGAGAGTCGTAACTTTGCAGATGTTGTTTTTCTTTATCCATAATATATGACTTATTTTCCCTGTGGATGTTTCCTATGATGTTTGTCCGTAAAGACAATGTGAGACGGGTTCCTTCAGCACATCTGTTCCTCTGAGCCGCGGCTTCATGTCTCGTCCTCGTCTCTTTCCATAAATCTCAGCGGCTCAAATATGATTACAATTGATTTGGGCTTTTTTGGAAAGCCGCTATTTCTGTCCGCAGAGCCGTCCGCGCTGAGAGATCTAGATTTGTAAAGCGATAGAAATGAGCCTTGTGGGATTTTCCAGAAGATCAAACCCTGCATTTTAACAGAAGTCTGTAATTAGTTTTGCACTGGCAAACGCCTCCACGTTTTCTTGTAAAGTGTCAAAAATGTTAATACCCTCTGTAGTAAATATGGTTTCCACCGTGCTAAATTTCTTAAAAACGATGTTTTGTAACAGAAGAGGAGAGTTTGGTCCTCGTTTTGCAGTGTGTGTGTGTGTGTGTGAGAGAGGCAGAAGTGATTTTCTCAGCATGTTTCTGTTTATTTATATCTGACGACACATGCGTTTCCTCGGCTCGCATTATCTGCTTCTCAAGCACATGCGCATCCACGAGACCGTCAACAACACACACACACACACACACACACACTTAAAACATCCACGAGACCGGCAACAACACGCACACACACACACACACACACACACACACACTTAAAACATCCACGAGACCGGCAACAACACACACACACACACACACACACACACACACACACACACACACACACACACTTAAAACATCCACGAGGCCGGCAACAACACGCACACACACACACGCTTAAAACATCCACGAGACCGGCAACAACACACACACACACACACTTAAAACATCGACGAGACCGGCAGCAACACACACACACACACACACTTAAAACATCCACGAGACCGGCAACAACACGAACGCACACACACACACACACACACACACACTTAAAACCTCCACGAGACCATCAACAACACACACACACACACACACACACTTAAAACCTCCACGAGTGACCATCAACAATACACACACACACACACACACTTAAAACATCCACAAGACCGGCAACAACACACACACACACACACACACTTAAAACATCCACGAGACCGGCAACAACACGAACGCACACACACACACACACACACTTAAAACCTCCACGAGAACATCAACAACACACGCACACACACACACACACACTTAAAACCTCCACGAGACCATCAACAACACACACACACTTAAAATCTCCACGAGCGACCGTCAACAATACACACAAACACACACACAAACTAAAAACCTCCATGAGCGACCATCAACAATACACACACACACACACACACACACACACATTTAAAACCTCCACGAGCGACCATCAACAATACACACACACACACACACACACACACACACTTAAAACATCCACGAGACCGGCAACAACACGCACACACACACACACACTTAAAACCTCCACGAGACCATCAACAGCACACACACACACACACACACTTAAAACCTCCACGAGACCGGCAACAACACGCACACACACACACACACACACTTAAAACCTCCACGAGCGACCGTCAACAATACTGCATCTGCTATCAACACACACACACACACACACACACACACACACACACACACACACACACACACACACACACACACACACTTAAAGCTTTACAGAGGATATTCTTGATCTCACAAAATCTGTCCAGATCACATTTAACCCCAACATCAAAATAAACAAAAACGATCATATATATAAATTTTTTTTTTTTTTTTGATTATTTGCATTTTGACATTATTTTCATGACAATTAAGTACATTTTCCCTGGAAACAAAAATGATTTACTATTTAAATAGTGAGTATTTGTGCATCATATTAGTTATTTTTTGTACTGTAATAATAATTGCATTAGTGGAGAGAATCAACACTGGAATGTCACAGTGCAAAAAACATATGGTAGCACTTTACTTGAAGCCTTTATGTGTGATGCATTATAAAAGTATTTTTAATGCATTAATTATGCCTTATAATGCACCTTATTATGATCTCATGAATAACTGTTACCACAGTTAAAATGCTTAGACATTGTTACACCTTCAGAAAGTAGAATGCATTAAAATACACAACAAAATGCATTTTAACTTAAAAGATATAATGCATTATAAAGGTATTCACAATGTACATTATAATGCATTATATCTTTTAAGTTAAAATTAGGGCTGTGAAAAGATTAATCGCGATTAATCGCATCCAAAATAAAAGTTTGTGTCTACATGATATATGTGTGTGTACTGTGTATAATTATTTTGTATATATAAATACACATATGCATGTATATATTTAAGAAATATTTGTTATTTATATATAAAATATTTAAATTTATATATAATATAAATCATATATATAAATATATACAGTATATACATGCATATATTTCTTAAATATATACATGCATATGTATGTGTATTTATATATGCAAAATAATTATACACAGTACACACACATATATCATGTAGACACAAACTTTTATTTTGGATGTGATTAATCGCGATTAATCTTTTCACAGCCCTAATTTTAACTTAAAAGATATAATGCATTATAATGTACATTGTGAATACCTTTATAATGTATTATACATAAAGGCTTTAAGTGAAGTGCTAATGGTCCTAAAATAAGCTTGATTTTCATTATGAAAAATATCATTTTCTTTAGATTTTGCACTGAAAATATGCCCTGGACACGTGTTGAGGAGATTCAGTCGTGTTCCAGAGTGAAATGAAGATTAAACCCACTGTTGTTTGCTTGCAGTGCTGCATTGCTGCTCTAATTCCCTCTCTGAGATATCCCGCTGGTGTCGGGTGTAAAGCAGGTCAGGTTCTGTTATCTTGCTTTGATTCGGCGCCGGCACGTGCGCAGGAGTGATTGACAGGTTGGCTTGTCAGTGGCTCCGCCCCCTCCCCTTGAATGCAGTGACACAGAAACATGTGTGAGGAAAGCGCAGTGTGAAATAACCGCTAGGCATCCGAGAGCTGCAGACTCACGCCGCTCGTCCTTGGACTGTTATTCACACATTAACCAGTGTGTGTGTTCGGAAGACAGTGTGTTTGTTGCATATTTTCTGTGACCTATTATAGTTCCCGAAATGTGAGTGGATAATGTATCCCACAATGCAATGCACTTGACTTGACCTTCCGCTTCTAGTGAGACGACTGCACGATTTGAAACATTATTTAATTATAAAATTCCATATGAAATGTGAAATATTTATTTCTGAGATCATAACTGGATGCCATTCAATGAATCAGACATGAACGTCCTCTGATTACACACACCTTACACAGGTGCACCCTAGACACATCATCAGTGATGTCACCAGGCATGAACGTTAGCACAAAACACTTACGCATCATTAATGGAACCTTTTTTTTTTTAAATGTTACTGGTTTTAGAATGTTCAGATTCAAAAGTAACATTCCCATAATGTTGTTTGAAGAATGATCAAATGGAATGTTCGTATAACCAAGAAAAAACATTTTTGAAACGTTTAAAAACTGGACGCTCAGAGAACATTCAAAAGTAGCATTCCAATAATTAGTCCAGTCATTTTATGGAAAAAGATTGAACAAATTGCAACAGAAGCAAACTCAACTGATTTTGTATCCTTAATATGTCCTGAGTAAGGAAAAAAAAGTCCAGAAGAATCCCATTAGGGGAAAGTTTAGAAAAAGACCCAAATATAGCCTATGATACGCCTATTCATTCTTTTTCTTATGTGAATAGGGTAAAAATTTTAACCTTTAGATATCACCATGAAAATGACTGAGTTGATTACTTACACCAAGACAAACAAAAAATGCATTACAAGTTTTTTGAAATTGTTTGTTAACATGAGCAAACGGTGCATAATCTAATTACGTATGTGCTAATTTGCATAAATACAACAGATCTAAACATTGGGTATAGCCAGGAGAAAAATGTCTTGTTGAATCTTGTTGACATGTAACAGTAAAATACTTAATGTTAAGGTCTGAATGGAACCCATTACGGCTACCCATGAGCATTAATACATAGAGGCAGGAAGAAGTACTTTAGAAACCAGCCTTTATTCATTATTATTGCAGAGATGGGGTTTGGGGCTGGGTCTGTGGGACTGTTTCTGGGGGACGAGTCTGAGGGAAGAACAGGAGACAATGGTAAGAAGAATGCAGAAGACAAAAGGTAGGTAAAATAAAAGGTGAATCCCCAGAAAACAGTCCCCAAGAATGAATAGGCGTATGAATAGACTATATTTGGGTCTTTTTCTAAACTTTCCCCTAATGGGATTCTTCGGGGCTTTTTTTCCCTTACTCAGGACATATTGAGGATACAAAATCAGTTGAGCTTGCTTCTGTTGCAATTTGTTCAAGGTTGACCCCCATTTTGGCTTTGTTACGTCCCTTTTTGATTTTAGATAGGGGTAAGGGAGTATAACATTTAAATAAAGATGTGCGTATAACTTAATATGAAGGACCGGGCAATAAAAGGAAAAAGATCAACTCAAAAACTCCGCTCAAAAGTATTTATTTTACAGAACCCAAAAGTGAAATAATGAAGAGAAAATAATATTTACAATATTTACAAACAATGAGAAGAACAACAATTAACAATACTAAACAAAAACAAACAAAGGTGGGAAGGCGAGCTCGAGAGATGCCAAATGAAATAAATAAATAAAACAGAACAAACTAGCTAGAAGATGAATGCAACTAAACTAACTACCAAACGAAAAATGTAGAAAAGAAAAGTCTTCGGCGTCAAGATGCCCTAACAAAACTGCACTAACTACAATATAACAAAAACGTACAGGGTGTGGCACTCTCCTAAACTAGTGTGTCTAATACAATCCAAAATTGTCCTACGTGGTGCGCAATGTATGTCGCGCGACTTACTAACCTGCTCCCTCCTTCCCAGCCTCACATGCACCGTGATGACTGAACAAGGATGAACAGTAAAACAAACAAAAACACTTCACAACCACTATGACAATTGATTAATGCAAACGATAGACACACAGAAAACACCAGCGAGCCAAACAAATGCAAATGTCAAAGTGAGCAAAAAGCTGGGGACGTGGAAGAGATACGGGTATTTGAGGAAGGTGGTGGAATGTGATTGGATGGGTGAACCGAGACGTCATCATCCTTCAGGAAAACTGACAGGCTGTAGATTGATCCAATGAGTATCTGAAACACACACACACCCACACACAACAACAACAACAACAACAACAAACTACCCACATATCCCTATTACAACACTCTAAATACGTACACGTAAGAGTGGAATGTTTCTGTAATGTTTGCATAACCAATAATTGATTGATTTTTTTTAAACGTTTAAAATACTGGATTTTTTTAAATGTTCAATGAACATTCCTAAAAAGTAACATTTTCATAGCTTAATGGCAAAATGTTCTAAGGATATATTTTTGTTCGCTGGGTTAATGAGGTTGTGTTGAAAACAAAGCGTTCCGAACATTTTCTCAGACTTTTATGTGGTTTAAATGAATCTTTTATTGTTTTATTAGCAAAGACGTTTACCTGCATTTAATTACATTAATGGGATTAATATCTTTCTCTTGCTGTGTGTCGTTTCAGACGCTGCTCTTAAGAAGACCCACTTAACCGAGGTGAAGCATCGTTCATCATCCATATATCATCATAAAACTACAATTTTACTGCATGCAATCTTGAGAAGAGTTAAAGGAGGAGTTCACTTTCAAATTAAAATTTCCTGATGATTTACTCTCCCCCACGTCATCCAAGATGTTCATGTCTTTCTTTCTTCAGTCGAAAAGAAATGAAGGTTTTTGAGGAAAACATTCCAGGATTTTTAATGCGTGGCGCATCTCAGAGATAGTACAAGATGGGCGTTTGTGGTTAAAAGTATATAAATGTTTATTTTTTTTTATAAAATGGCCGCTGGTTTGTCTAGATGAGACTCTTATTCCTCGGCTGGGATCGTGTCGAGACTTTGAAGCTGCACTGAAACTCACATTTGAACCTTCAAACCGTTTGGACCCCATTGAAGTCCATTATATGGAGAAAAATCCTGGCATGTTTTCCTCAAAAACCTTCATTTCTTTTCGACTGAATAAAGAAAGACATGGACATCTTGGATGACGTGGGGGAGAGTAAATCATCAGGAAATTTTTATTTGAAAGTGAACTCCTCCTTTAAACGCTTAAGTGTTTAATTTTAAAGGAATATGTTTTTGATCTGAGGTTTCAGAAATGAATGAGATTTAATGTTAAAATGAAAAGAGATGCAGATGAGTCAGTAGTGGTCCCACAGTGAGAGTATTGTGGACGTCTCTGAGATGAACTCATCAGTGTGTGTCTCCTCAGATGCCGTCTTCCTCGTGTCAGCCCGTCTCTGGCCTCGAGAAGAAGATCGGCCACCGGCGAGTCGATGCGTCCGGCGAGACCACGTACAAGAAGGTGCGTCTCAGTCTCAGTCTCAGTCGTTCTTCGCAGTTTCTCTCGTCCTTTACTTCAGGCTGCTGATATATTTACAGTTGCGTCCAAATGTGTCTGCACTGGAAATCTATTTTCTTCCTGGTAACGATTTTCACGTCACCAGTCACATGTCGCACGGGTATATCTGTGGCAATAGCCATCAATACATTGCATGGGTCAAAATTATCGATTTTTTTTTTATGCCAAAAATCTTTAGGATATTAAGTGAAGATCATGTTCCATGAAGATATTTTGTACATTTCCTACCGTAAATATATAAAACGTTTATTTTTGTGAGTGAATGCTGCACAATCGTGAACATAAATGAACAACTTTAAAGACGATTTTCTCAATGTTTACATTTTTTTGCATCCAAAAATAGCCAAATATTGTCCTATCCTAACAAACCATACATCAATGGAAAGATTATTTATTCAGCTTTCAGGTTATGTATAAATCTCAATTTCAAAAAATGTACCCATGTGACTGCTTTTGTGGTCCAGGGTAGGGCTGTGTTGAAAAAATCGATTCACCGATTCTGAATCGATTTTCATATTAATTTCTAAAGATCGATCCGTAACTCAGAGGATCGATTTTCCCCGTGAACTTTAACTTTCCGCGTCATTGAATTCACGCATGCGCGCGATGTGGAAGGACATTAAAACCATTAAAACAACGTCAGTAACGTTAAGCAAGCGGTTGCTTTGAAAACTCCAGAAACGCTCAAAGCTGCGATCTGGCACCATTTCGGGTTCAGAAGCAATGCAGAGAACGAGCTTGACAAAAGCAAAGGTTTTGTAAGTTCAAATTTTATTTACATTCTGATAGAGATGCGCGGTTGGCGGTTACAGCCGCGGATAAACCGTGGATCGGGCGGATGACGTGACGAAAAATTATATTTTCGGATGGGTGGCGGGCGGTTAACCAATCAAATAAAAAATATATGCATACATTAAGCGGATGGCGGGCGGGTGCTGTTTTGAAAATTGGTCAAAAACGTTGGTGCGGACAGATGAGTTTTGTGATGCGGTTGAAATAATAGCCCATCCGCGCATCTCGTTGTCTGTTTACTGTGAAGCCAGTAACCAACAATCTGTTTACATTTGCACTGGCTTAGAACAAATGTGTTCTAAATGTTGATCATTAAAATAAAAAATAAAGGTGCATTTGCATCTGAACTGTAGCAGCTTTTTGGAAAATTCTTAATGTCATTTTTAATAATAGGCCTACATCAGGTTCGCGTCTAAATAATCGGTCTACTGCTGCTGATATACCTCTGCGTCCTCGGTCGTCTAGTGCAAGTTTGTGAAAGCAGTTGTAGGCTATCAACACTCTGGAAGGGGGATTGTTCTTTACAACCACCAATACTCCATTAATTTGCAGTTGAATGTCTATAATAATAGTATCAATATGTTGCATAACTACAGTCCTGTAATTCAGGTAACAGCTGGAAAAAAATGCTTTTTTCAAAAACCATTATCTAAATCTCGAAGATCGGATCGGATCGGATCGAATCGGATCGGATCGAATCGAATAATGATAATCGATTCAAGATCTTGAGAATCGTAATCGAATCGATTCTTGAAATTTGAATCGAAACCCAGCCCTAGTCCAGGGTCACATATATTTTAGTAATCATCATTAATGAAAGCTTAAGCTCTCAGAATTCATCCTGTGAAACTGCTCTGAAATTGGACTTTGCGTTATATATGGAAACGGTGCTTTAAACCTTTTAGCGCTTCAGTTTTCGGTACATTAACTTCAGTAATGCATTTACTAATACATTATTAAGATCAAAAGGTAAAGTATCTGTTCATATTATTTAATGGAGTGACATGAATTAACAATAAAGATTGTTGTATTTTAAATAATTAATTAATTTTATTAATTTATTAACAAATGTAATACTCATTGCCAAATATATAATTATATATTTTATATACAAATATCTATATTTAAAAAAAAAAAAATGTTTTATATATTTTTTTAAATTCTTATTTTATATATTTATATATTTTTTATTTTAATAAACATATAATTATATTTATTTTATATTTTATTATTTATTTATTATGTATTTATATTATTAAAATATTTATATATTTTGTATAAAAATTATATTTTTTGGTGCTGTCAAATAGATTAATCCCATCTAACATAAAAGTTTGTGTAATATATTTTATATATATATATATATATATATATATATATATATGTATATGTGTGTGTATACTTACATATATGTATGCATATATACATATATATTATATGTGTGTGTGTGTGTATATGTATACACACACACACATATATATACACACAAATATATTCTATAAACACAAAATGAAATGTTGCGATTAATGGATTTGACAGAGATATTTTTTATATATTTAAAAAAAAAATTAAATAAACATTCTGTATTTATTTTTGTTGTTTACTATTTGTATCCTTCTTACATTTATGGCTTTTGGCAGACGCTTTTATCCAAAGTGACTTAAATTGCATTTCAAGGTTCACATTTACATTCTTATCAGTTCTTGCTTTCCCTGGGAATCGAACCCATGACCTTGGCGTTGCAAGCGCCAGCGCTCCACTGTTTGAGCTCCAGGAAAGCTTGCTCTTGAATCGCTCCTCCTGACATCCAGTGATTTCGTGTGATGTTTAACTGGTGTCGTGTGTCTCCAGACGACCTCGTCTGCCCTGAAAGGAGCCATTCAGCTGGGCATCGGATACACCGTGGGGAACCTGAGCTCCAAACCCGAGCGGGACGTCCTCATGCAAGACTTCTACGTGGTGGAGAGCATCTTCTTCCCCAGGTCTGTCGGAGAATATATATATATAACCTATATATATATAGGTTAGGGTTAGGTATATATATATATAGTATATATATATATATATATATATATATATATACACTGAATATGCATACAAGCCAAGTCAGAAAGTCAAATTTATTTCTAAAGCGTTTTGTGTGTGTGTGTGTGTATGTATATATGTATATATATACATAAATATATACATAGAAATATGTATATATATACATAGATACTGTATATACATATATGTAAATATATATACACAAAAATAATATATATACATATATATTATTTATTTACACTATAAACAGAAATTCAAAGGGGTAAAAATTATTTATTTCTCAAAACACTGAGTTTTGATTTCTAAGTGATCAGTTTGTGTGTAAGTGTTTTCAAAGAGCAGTTAGTTTTGAGTGATGTGTCTAATGTAGAGAACTGTGTTTAGAGTTTTGCAAAGAGTTTAATTTACAGTAGCAAACTGAGTGTAAAGCATAATTATAATGTGCTTGTAATTTTGCAGATTCGGTACAGGAGTGAATGGTTTCACTGAGTAACACTTTTAGTGTCTAAGCGATTTTGTAAACACTGTACACATTCATGGACATTCATACATATATATATAGTGTGTGTATATATGTACATACAAAAAAATGTTGATTAATTTTTTAGCTATATATACAATTGTGTGTGTATATATATATATATATATATATATATATATATATATATATATATATATATACATATATATATATATATATATATATATATATACACATATACATATATACACACACATATATATAAATTCAACATATTTTATGTATATATACACTATGTATATAATACATATTGATGTATATATTTTTCGTCAGATAAATTATATATATATATATTTAATCTGAGGAAAATTAACAAATACACACACACACACACACACACACACACACACACACATATATATATATAAATTAATAAAATTAAGACCTACATTTAAGATAATTATGATTTTTGTCCATAAGTTTTACTTGAGTTTTTTTTTTTTTAAATGATTATGATTCTTAATTCATATTCTACTGTAATACAGTAAAAATAAATACTGTAATACAATGTTTTTTGTTTTTTTTTAGATCAGCATAAAGGACATACTGTCAAACAAAAAAAACAAAAAGTTGTCTTGTTTCCATTCCAAATATCTAAAAATTCTTAAATTAAGATGCGTTTAGTAGATGAGTAAAATGCCATAAGATATTATGTCTTGTTTTCTGGGGAAATAAATCAAAATTAAGTGAGTTTTTGCTTAAAACAAGCAAAATTATCAGCCAGTGCGGTAAGAAAAATAATCTTGTGTCTGTTTGAATCAAGATAATTTTTCTTACCCCATTAGTAGATAATTTAGCTTTTTTTAAGCAAAAAAGTAGAGTATATCTCACTAGTAAAACCAGTGCTTTTGCTAACAGTGACATGTGACCCTAAGTCACACTGAGCATGAATGAAATGATCCGGATGTCATGTGATGTCCTCCGTGTCTCTGTGTTCTCCCAGTGAAGGCAGTAATCTGACGCCAGCGCATCACTATCCAGACTTCAGGTTTAAGACATACGCTCCTGTGGCGTTCCGCTACTTCAGAGAGCTCTTCGGGATCCGGCCCGACGACTATCTGGTGAGACGCGTCACACACACTCATCAAAACACCCTACAAACACTGCCTTCGACACACATTCAGGGGTGTGTTTCCCGAACGCATCGTTAGCCAACTGTGTTCGCAAGTTCAGTCGTTATCAGCAGTTCAACGAGTCGGTTCAACAAGAACGAAACTAACATTCACACACAGCATCGCAGAGTTGTGTGTTTGAGCGACAGATCTAGTGGTTAGAAGAAGAGATTGTAGTTTGCATGACATGTGGACTCAATAAATCCTTATCTTGAGCAAAATTAGCAATCTGACTTTCAGTGCAATCTATATCTTTTATTTAGAATACATACAAATGTTATTTACGTCTTTTAGTTTGTCAAGAGATTTACAATTGCTAACACACAATTTTGCAAACTAGGCTGGATTTATCAAAATACTTAACACAATTCACAAAACCACACACCCAAACTGCAAAACACTGAATATATCCTGCAGAATTAAGCACTGCAACCAAAACTACATATAGCATTATCAAAATCAAACTTTTGCTCGAGATGGCACACACTTTCATATTAGCAGATTTTTGTCTAACCAACTACACACTGTTGGGCATAATGAATAGCAGGTTTATTTCTGAATGTGTGAACATATCCCAGAAGAAAATATTATTCCTCAGAGGTCGCTCTTTCATAACTCCTGAGATCTCATTAATGTTTCATTGGAGTATGAAAGTTGCGAATTTAACTTTAGGGAATATCGGATACATCGAAAAATCATTTTTCAGGATTCTTTGATGAATAGAAAGTTCTAACCCCAAACGTTTAAACACTAGTGTATGTTTGAATAAAATATAATTATTAATAATTTTCTCTTTAAAAAATAAGTAGTACGCAGTCTTGATCCATTTGTCTTTATTTTACGATTTTCAAATGGACAACTTTTTGCTCTGAATCACATGTTGTAATGTTCATATTGGAGAGGAATGGTTTGGATCTTAACTCTAGGGTGAAGCGTTCATATCGGGCAGAGCTGAGGGTCATGGGAAGGTTAATGCGTGATTGTGATATGAGAGTCTGGAGCTTAAATGAAACCTAAACATATTAGCTGTGTGAAAGCACATGGCCACTTTATAAGCCCACATACACACACACACTTACACACTTACACACATGTCTAGTTTACTATCTTTGTGGGGACTCTCTATAGACGTAATGGTTTTTATACCGTACAAACTGTATATTCTCTCCCCTTACACTAACCCTACCCCTAAACCTACCCATCACACACACACACACACACACACACACACACACACACACACTAACCCTACCCCTAAACCTACCCATCACACACACACACACACACACTAACCCTACCCCTAAACCAGCCATTCTCAAACTGTGGTCCGCGGACCACTAGTGGTCCGTGAGGGTACTGCAGGTGGTCCGTGGAAAGGCTAAATAAAATATAAAATAATATATTTTTTTACCTTCATTTTACCAGGAAATTCCCATTTAAAAAAAGAAAAGTAAAAAGAATATGTAGGCCTATATTGATATAACATTTTAATTAAATTGTCAAGTTATTGTGTGATTACTAAAATAGCCTAGTGGTGTTCGGCCGTGACATTCAAGTTCAGTGCCGTTAGAACCACAACATTGGTTCGGTGGATAGCAACAGGTTCTCTGAAGAGAAAAGGGCAGAGGCAAATATGTTCTCATTATCACATCACACGCATAGCCTTTAATGGTGCGTTCACACCGGACGAAATTTCGCTTCAAACTTTTGTTTTTACGCGCGTCAATTTAGCTCTTGATGCGCGAATTGATACAAAGTGGTCAAGCGTATCACTAGACGCGGCAGGCGCGAATTTCACATAATCCCTTTTTGAATTTGACGCGCTATTCGCGTCTGGTGTGTGAACGCAGTCGCACAGTTAGGCATAGGCAATTTATATGAAACGAAATGTTTATAAATGGTATGAATAAGGCCTGTTATTATTTTATTTTCCAGTTAGTTTCTTGATCTCGCGTTTCTGAAATGTTTTGCAGATGTGCTGTTAAGTGGACAAACTTTTTGAGGACTTGTAAAACTCGGAAGATTAATAATCCCCTAAAATCGCCAAAGGTTTTGAAATGTTGACTATATTCCAGTGTTCTTATTACTGTATAGATTTCATACTACATTGCTATGGAAATAAGCCTGTTGTTCAAATGAACCTGATTATGCCCTCGGGCGCTTGAGTAGCCTAAATAAATAAATTAAATATGTGGCAGCCGTTGTGTGCAGTAAACTTTCCTTTAACAAGCCTGTTGTAGCCTACTGTGATGACCAGTTATAGTTTTAGTGCTAGTAAGCCTATTTAAAGGTGCAGATTAATTCAGGTAGGACTGTGTGTAGACATATTTTATGATGTGTATTATGAGGTGGTCCGCGAAAATTCTTGATTTCAAATAGTGGTCCACACACTCAAAAAGTTTGAGAACCCCTGCCCTAAACCTACCCATCACACACACACACACACACACACACACACACACACACACACACACACACTAACCCTACCCCTAAACCTACCCATTTTACACACACACACACACACACACACACACACACACACACACACACACACACACACACACACACACACACTAACCCTACCCCTAAACCTACCCATTTTACACACACACACACACACACACACACACACACACACACTAACCCTACCCCTAAACCTACCCATCTCACACACACACACACACACACACACACACACACACACACACACACACACACACACACTAACCCTACCCCTAAACCTACCCATCACACACACACACACACACACACACTAACCCTACCCCTAAACCTACCCATCACACACACACACACTCACACACACACTCACACACACACACACTAACCCTACCCCTAAATCTACCCATCTTACACACACACACACACACACACACACACTAACCCTACCCCTAAATCTACCCATCTTACACACACACACACACACACACACACACACACACACACACACACAATAAACCTACCCATCACACACAACAAAAAAAGATCATTCTGTATAATTTATAAGATTGCTTCCTCATGGGGACCAAAAAAGTCCCCACAAGGTCAAAATTCCTCAACATTTACTGGTATTACTATATACCATTTGGTCCCCACACCATAGGAAATACCAGGACCACACACACACACACACACACTCAAACTCAAACTCACAGACACACACGAACACACACACATGCAACCTGAGACAGATGGTGATTAGCACACTAATACTTTCCTTTCTAAGCACTTAAAACCACTGTGCGTGCGTGCGTGTGTGCGTGTGTGTGTGTGTGTGTGTGTGTGTGTGTGTGTGTGTTCTTGTACTGTATATATGGTTTATGAGGACACAAATGTGTATTATGACATGGGCATTACAACGTAAACATGGACACACTTCCAGTTTCTTCAGAAACCAAATGGCTGAAGAAACATTCTGAACAGTGTTTTTTGTTGTTGTCCAAAAATGCAGAAAGTGTTCTGTGATGGTGGGTTTAGAGGTATAGAGTAAATAACATAACTTATAAACAATCATATAATGTCTAAACGTGTAGGACTTCTGCAGAACTTTTACATGCAACAAAAATGGACGGTGATTCATGTCAATATCAAGCTCCAAAAAACATGAAAGTGTGACTCAATTAACCATGAATCAGAATAAATGCAGCGTCCTCTGACGTCCCGTTGTGTTTCTCTCTGTTCCTGCAGTATTCTCTCTGTAACGAACCCTTGATCGAGCTCTCAAACCCCGGTGCCAGCGGCTCTATCTTCTACGTCACTCGAGACGATGAGTTCATCCTGAAAACCGTCATGCACAAAGAGGCCGAGTTCCTGCAGAAGCTGCTTCCAGGATACTATATGGTGAGTCTGCTTTAGCACCCCTAAACCTACTCATCACACACACACACACACACACACACACACACACACACACACACACACACACACACTAAACCATGCACAAAGAGGCAGAGTTCTTGCAGAAGCTGCTTCCAGGATACTATATGGTGAGTCAGCTTTAGCACCCCTAAACCTACTCATCACACTCACACACACACACACACACACACACACACACACACACACACACACACACACACACACACTAAACCATGCACAAAGAGGCCGAGTTCCTGAAGAAGCTGCTTCCAGGATACTATATGGTGAGTCTGCTTTAGCAACCCTAAACCTACTCATCACACACACACACACACACTAACCCGACAAACCTACCCATCACACACACACATACACACACACACACACACTAAACCATGCACAAAGAGGCCGAGTTCCTGCAGAAGCTGCTTCCAGGATACTATATGGTGAGTCTGCTTTAGCACTATATCCACCCTAAATAGTGTACAATATAAGAGAGCATGACAACATTTCCCCGATTAGATCATATTTCTGGTAAAGTCTGCATCTTAACAGTAGCGCTTTAGACTAATATTGTGCACAACTCTTTTAAAAATTTTATGACTGTGATGTGAAAGTAATGAAAGTTTAGGTAATGAATTTGTGTATGAAAACACAAAGAGTATATATGAGTTTGTGGTCAGGATGCCGTTTGTATGACATAGTTATGTGTCCAGATAATTTTTTTTTATTAAAAAAAGTCACATCTGCCATATTTACTTAAAAAAGTGCAGTTTTCAAATGCCTCATTTTCAGCAAACAAAGACAGCACAAATCTGAATTAAAGGATTTTTAACAGGTAATTATAATATGTAAATAAAAAATATGTCCTCTTTTTTTTGTACCCAGAAATCCCTGTTTATTTGTCAGCAAAAGTCCGTTAGATGACTCAAAATGCATAATTTTGCATTAACTGATGATCGAAAAAAACAAATTTAATTAAACTTAAAGGGAGGTAATCCATAAATATTTCAAGTAATTTAGATCATTTTAAGGCACTTTTCTTTTTTATTTGTTTTAGGGGTTGAAAAAAATTTTCGAGTCATTTTAAATGCCACAAATTTGTGCTTAATTTGTGCTCAAAATGAGCCTAAAATGCAAATCATAAGCATAATTAGGGATAGTAAATTTCCAAAAGCACAAATGCAAAATGACATTTGATTAACATTTGGGTAACACTTTAATTTAGGGTCCAATTCTCACTATCAGCTACTATTAACTATAACTTTCTATCAGTTTTACAATATTTATTTTTTGTTTTATTTTTGTTTTAAAAAGCTCTGATCTGTTTGCTATTTGCAGTGGTTACTATTTACTAATAGGGTCAGATTGACTTACAAACATCATCATCATAATAATAATTAATAATATGGACATTTAAAAACAAAAACATACAAAAATGTATTGTCTCCATTTTTGACTAATACATAATAACAAGTGAGATTTTTGACCTCTGAACTAGGACACGTCCCTGTTTTACATTACAGAAACCTGGTCTCCCAAGTTTTTGGCAAAATTATTATACTTTTTTTGCATTTCTATTGCATACCCAGCTAACAGGGAATGTTCTGGCAAGGTATTCTCAAAGTTATGAACAAACATTCTTCCAGTAACACAAGTTATCTGGTCTTTAATAATGTTCTCAAAATGTCAGCACAAAAACACAAACATCCTTCATGGAACGGTTTTCTTTTTTCTACTGTTTTAGTTGGAAGTTCTTCTAACATTTTTAAATGTTACTAGTTTCAGAATGTTCAGAGAACATTCAAAAGCAACATTCTCATAATATTTACACAATTATCAAATGGAATGTTCAAATTTTTAAAACATTTAAAAAAGATCAGGCATTGCATAAAATCAAAGACTGGATCCCTGGAGCTACCAACGAACTGTTACTTGCTTGAAAAAACTCTACTGGACTGTCGGAAGCGTGGACGTTTTGTGTCTAGATTCTATTCTGAGTTACAGACTCTAACGGTAGACAAACTGAAACACTTACGAACAACTTGGAATATGCTGCTTAAAATGTCAATTGACTGAGTCGTGGGAGGAAATAGTAACACTGCCCTCTAGAATATCAATCTGTAATAGATACAAAGAAATGCAGTTCAATATTCTACATAATGTTTACATATCACCTTATATATACAGTAACTACACTCCAGGTGTTTCTCCGAACTGTCCTAAATGTAACTCAGCTAAGGGCACTAGATATCACTGTCTTTGGGAGTGCAAGAACATCAAGGTATTCTGGCAGGCAGTATGCAGTGAAATCAGTTTGATGATAGGACAGACAGCCCACTCATGTGCCTACTGGGGCTTATACCTGACCCTCTGAGAGCTCACAAAGAGACTGTTCAGTTTCTCCTAATGCTGGCTCGAAAGGCTATAATGGCCAAATGGGTTGGTAGCGATGCCCCCTCTACTCAGATGTGGAAATCTCTGATATCTGAAGTCGTAACTCTAGAAAGATTGAGGTATTGTCTCAATGGTAAATCGCACCTGTTTAAAAAATGGGAGAATATTTTAAAGTGTCTGAAGATTAAAAGGTCATAAACACAAACTGGATAAAATGTAGGTACAACCATATGACGAGATGCTGTATGTAAATTGTCCACATGCCCATGGATATGGTTATTAATATTGTTTTCTGTGCTGTGTTTTTGTTTTAATATGTTTTGTTTGAAATAACTAAAATTTTTAATAAAAATAATTAAAAAAAATGGACATTTTGAATGTTCAGAAGTTACTTTTCGGAAACACTTTATTTTACAGTGTCCTTGTTACATATGTTACATGCACTTACCATAGTAATAACAGTAAATTATGCATAATTACATGCAACTAACCCTCAACCAAACCCTAATCCTACCCTAACCCTATAGTAAGTACATGTAGTTTATTAATATTACTCAGAACTTAAATATATAATTACACTGTAACAATGACACCTTAAAATAAAGTGTAACCAACTTTTCCATAACTAAATGGAAACGTTAGCAAAACGTTCTCATGTTTTTTTAAACAATATTTTGTCGGCAACACTTTTACTAAAAGTCCAACTTGTCGGTGGTGAATTCACACATTAAGTGAAACTGTGTTTTCTCATGCATGTATATATTTAAGATTTTTTTTTTATTTATATATAATATAAATGATATATAAATATATATACAGTATATACATGCAAATATTTCTTAAATATATACATGCATGTGTGTGTGTATTTATATATGCAAAATAATTATACACAGTACACACACATATATTATGTAAACACAAACTTTTATTTTGGATGCGATTAATTGCTTCACGGCACTATTTTTTTCTGCAAAACTTTTACTAAAAGCCCAACTTTCCAGTGGTGAATTCCCGCATTAAGTGACGCTCAACTGTGTTTTCTCTTTCTCTCTCTCTCTCTCTCTCTCTCTCTCTCTCTCTCTCTCTCTCTCTCTCTCTCTCTCTCTTTCTCAGAACCTGAACCAGAATCCTCGCACCCTTCTTCCCAAGTTCTTCGGTTTGTACTGCGTTCAGTCCGGCGGGAAGAACATCCGTATCGTGGTGATGAATAACGTCCTGCCCCGCGCCATCCGCATGCACCTCAAGTTCGACCTGAAGGGCTCCACCTGCAAGCGCAGAGCATCCAAGAAAGAGCGTGAGAAGTCCCGGCCCACGTTTAAAGACCTGGACTTCATGCAGGACGTTCCAGACGGACTCCTGTTAGATGTGGACACGTACAACGCCCTGGTCAAAACACTCCAGAGAGACTGTCTGGTGAGTGTGTGTGTGTGTGTGTGTTTGTGTGTGTGTGTGGATGCGCTCGGTTTAGTGCAGGACAGTGTTATGATGATGTGCAGTGTTGGGGAAAGTTACTTTGAAAAGTAATGCATTACAATAGTGTGTTATGGTCCTTGCACACTGAGTCCAAAATTTTCGCACAGTAAAAAATAAATTCAACCTCACATTGTGTCAATCACGTTTACAGTTTAGTGTACAGTAGAGGTAGAGTACAGTAGATGTAGAGTACAGTAGTGTACAGTAGAGGCTCAAGCAAACCTTTCAGCTTCTGCTGTTCTGGATAACACAAGAATAGATGCAGGAGAAGAAAGACTTGCACTTACTTTACCAATAAAAAAAAAAAAAAAATCTATAGTAATTTTTGTTATGGTTTAACTGAATCATTAAAGGTCAGAAGCAAGTACTTTGGTCAATAAAGTGAGATTTAATACATAAAAATGTATGTTTTATTTAACATATTAAGTTATTGGAGGTTTGCATAGTATTCTGATTCGGCATTTCATTGATTTAATTCATTTTGAGAAATATTGAATCGTTTTTTTTTTTTTGTGCAAGTGAGATGAGTAAATGCACACTCACATTTAGTCTAAAACTACAATAACCCTCATGTTTACACACACACACACACTCACACACACACACACACAACGCCTCTGTACTTCGATTTGTCTCAACATGCGGACAGGAGAGCTGTCAGTCAATACATAGGAAAACAAAGTAGTTGCGTGACTTATTTGAGTAATTCAGATATTTCGTTGTAAATTTTAAAAGTAATGCGTTACTTTAGATAGATGGATAGATAGATCTTTAGTAGTCATTGTTAAAAGAAACAATGAAACGCTTTTAGCAGTTCTTCAGATTTAGCAGGATAACTATAAACGATGTAAACAGTGTGTATACTGAACAATTGAAAAAGATAAACACAATGTAAATGAGAATAGATAAATATATCCAAACAAATAAACAAACAAAGACATAATATAGAATGCAAAATAAGATATAACTACAAAGATAGACACAATGGACATAAACATTGAGGTAGTCCAAAATGAATGATATTTGAATGATATGATGTTATTGCACTTCTTTACTAGTTACTTGAATAAGTAATCTGATTACGTAACTCGAGTTACTTGTAATGAGTTGCCGCCAACACTGCTGATGTGTGTGTGCAGGTGTTGGAGAGCTTTAAGATCATGGACTACAGCTTGCTGTTGGGGGTTCATAACCTGGACCAGGCGGAGCGTGAGCATCAGATGGAGGGATCTCAGAGCAGCGACGAGAAGAGACCGGCCGCTCAGAGAGCGCTTTACTCCACCGCCATGGAGTCCATTCAGGGAGGAGCCGCGTGCGGAGACTCCATCGACACCGAGGACACGTATGTGTTGTGTTTTAGGAAGGATTAGTGGTGTAACGGGACACAGAAGGCAGGGTTCGATACGTACCTCTGTTTTAGGGTCATGGTTCGATATGAGTTCGGTACAACAGGAAAAAGCAACGAATCACCAATGCTAGGATTATCTAAACCACCAGGGGGACCCCGAGCTCTCAGAGATGATTTAAAGGGGTGGTATAATGCCCTTTTTACAAGATGTAAAATAAGTCTCTGATGTCCCCAGAGTGTGTGTGTGAAGTTTTAGCTCAAAATACCCCACAGATATTTTTATATTGCATGTTAAAATTGTTAATTTTTGAGGGTGAGCAAAAACGCACCGTTTTTGTGTCTGTCCCTTTAAATGCAAATGAGCTGCTGCTCCCGGCACAGGGGGCGGAGCTTCAAGAGCTCGTGTCCTTTTACCTCACACACACATGCACTGAACATTTCAAAACCTTTTAGCCTTTTATGTTCAAACCGGAGTCAGAAAGATGGAGAGACTCGAGAAGAAGTGACAACATGTAGACAACATATCTGAATGGTTAATTGATGAATTTATGCAGAATTTATTTTATCTTCTAGTCATTGTTTAGCATATTCTGTCTTGATAATCTATAAACCGTGTTCCGGGGGCGGGGTTTATGTAAATTCTAGGGTTGGTGATGTCACTAACCCGGGAGGAATGTGGTGTAGTCTCTACCAGCCGTTTGTTGTAGTCCTTAAAAAGTGATTTCTTTAAAAGCAAATATCTCCCTTTGCTTTGAACTTTGAGCGTCATAACTTTGCAGATGTTGTTTATGCTCAAACAGCAACATTACACACTAACTAAAGTTAGAAAAGTCAAACGATAATCAACCACCCCTTTAAAGACTAGCAGGGTTTGAAATTAACTTTTTTACTCACTGGGCCAATTTAGATACTAAATTTTTAAATTACCGGCCATTCAGAACTTCTACTAGTCAAAATAAATAAATAAACCAGATTAACTATGTTAATATATATATATATATATGTCTGTGTCATTAAAGGGATACTTCACCGATTAGCATTCAGCTTTGTATCAGTAGAAACCCGGTAGTATTTTGGAGTGACCGTGCTTCCCTCCCTCATGTCCCCCTGAGACGAGAGATTTCTGTATTGTGTGTCTGGAAAAAACCCTCAGATGACGCAAAAATCTTCATTTATCGTCATCAGAGGCTCTTTTGTCCAGAGGCGAGAGACTCCAGCCAGTAGGAGGAGCTCGTCCCGCATGTGTTCAACCCGCCCATAGGGGGATCTCACCATAAAACACCGTCTCTTCAGTTTCCAGTCGACTAGTAGCCTAGCTGTATCATTTCTCCCGATACTGCCCTCTGTAACCGGTAGGCGTGGCTTGGGAGTGTCCTCGTAGGGCAGCGAAGCAAGTGCATTCTGGGAGTTGTAGTCTTTCATCCACATGAGCCAAAAATACATTTTCTGGCTTTTCTCAGTCTAGAAGGCACCAACTTCTACAACAATTTCACATTTCTACTACATAAATGACCCAATTTAAATACACATTCATCTTTCCAGTGGTGAAATACCCCTTTAATGCTAAACAACAAAAGAAAACGAGAGAATCATTCACTGCTCTTCGCTGAATAACTTTAGTAACTTTAATAAGAATCAATGTATATATAATTTATACAGTGAAGAGTTATTTTTACATTTGATTACTTCATTATATTTCAAAAAAAATTGTATCTTTTTCTATTGTATTTGTCATATTGTTTGTAATTAGATTTTGTATGTTATTACTGACTGTTTCAACTCACTGTTGTTTGTTGACAGTGAAACTGCTCTGAAAGAACAGATTATGGGGTTCGGGGTCTTATGAGGTTTTTATGAACCCTTACAAAGTTTTGTTTATGGCCTCTAGAAGTCTAGGACCGGCACTGATCACAGAAATATCGTCACCTTGATATGTTTGATGAAGTTTTGGGCAAATGATACGCCACAGTCCTTTTTCTCTGTTCTCTCTCGTCATGTAGCACCGATTTCAAAAGTGTTTTTCCATTTCTACTGCACAGACAACCATGTTTTATTAAAAACCCATCTTTGCCAGGTGTGAACTCCCCTTTTAGGATGCTTTGAATTCTGTTTTAGAGCTGTTTAATTTCAGATCACTAGTTGGATTTGATAAAACCACACATACTGATATTCTCTCTCTCTCTCTCTCTCTCTCTCTCTCTCTCTCTCTCTCTCTCTCTCTCTCTCTCTCTCTCTCTCTCTCTCTCTCTCTCTCTCTAGAATGGGTGGGATCCCTGCAGTCAGTGGTAAAGGAGAGAGGCTCCTGCTCTTCATAGGCATCATAGACATCCTGCAGTCCTACAGGTGACACACTGACACACTTATTACAATATTCTACAATGCATTTTTTTCTAGCGCTGGGCAACGATTAATCGTATCCAAAATAAAAGTTTGTGTTCACATAATAGATGTGTGTGCACTGTGTATAATTATTTTGTTTATATAAATACACACACATGCATGTATATATTTAAAGAAATATTTGCATGTATATACTGTAATATATATTTATACATCATTTATATTATATATAAATATAAATATTTGAAATATAAATTAAACATTTATTAAACTTTTATTTTGGATGCGATTAATCGCGATTAATCTGCTCTTTTCTCTAAAGCAGTGGATCTAAGGTCCAATAGTCAACTTATGTATTATTTATGGATATTTATCCAACCTAAATATTATGCATGATTGCAATATAAAATAGTATGACAACGTTTCTTAGTGCTGGGCAATGATTAATCGCAATTAATCGCATCCAAAATAAAAGTTTGTGTTTACATGATATATGTGTGTGTGCTGTGCATAATTCTTTTGTCTGTATAGAAATACATACATATGCATGTATATATTTAATACATATTTACATGTATATAGTGTATAAATATGTATACATAATTTATATTATATATACATATTTTAAAATTCCTAAATATATACATGCATATGTGTGTATTTATATATACAAAATAATTATGCACAGTGTACACACATATATTATGTAAACACAAACTTTTATTTTGGATGTGATTAATCGTTGCCCAGCACTGGATATAATATTTCTGGTGGATTTTCAAAGTATCATCTTAACATTAGCATTTTAGGCTAATATCGTGCATAACCCTGTTCAACGTTTTTATTGTTTTATTTTTTTTATGTTATGAATGTGATGTGAAGCTGTTTAAGGTCATGAATTTGTGCATGCAAACACATCCAGTATGTAGGAGTCTGTGGTCAAGACAGATTTTATGGGATGGTTATATGTTATATAAAAGTTATATAAGTTATATAAAAGCCAGATTTACTCAAATGCCACATTTAAAATAAGCTCTGTTCTGTAAATCACTGTAAACTCTAAATCCTGTTTTATATGATCCATGACCCAAACCCCCAATAAAAAAATACTTAATTTTAATGCCCACATTTCATAGAATAAAGCAAAGCTGTCGAGATTTGAATATATGCTCATCTTTTTTATGAGTGTTATTTTCAGGAGTGATTTAAGTGATACGAACATCAAACCTGCTTACGATTTAGATTTAACATTTTTAATTGAAATGTATTTTTGATACTTTTAAAAGTTATATTATATCATATTTAAGAGCTAGATGTAAGATTGAGATTTAATAGTTTTATATATAGTGATATTAAAAAATATTATTTGAAAATAATTATTCAAACAAGTAATTAAATAATCAATTATTTATTTATTTGCAACATTGTGGGAATATTTGTTTTAAGCTCATTAGGCCTTTATTTATTTATTTATTTGTGTTTTATGATGCAGGTGCCCTGTAGTTAGTTGTTGTTAAATTGTTCAAAATGTTGAAATATAAATAAATATATTAAAAAATAAAAACCTGCCTACCTTTTAAGACTCTGAATTAAGTAAATCTGGCCATTAGTTTATTTTTTTATTAGCAAAATTGTGGCAATATTTTGATTGTGTATTACGTAACATACAGTATGTTGCTTGTGCCTTGTAGTTGTTATTAAAAATGATTATTGAAAATAATTAAGCAGTACTTTTTGTTTTAATTGTCTACTTTTTAAGATGCTTAATTGGTATATCTGGCCATTTATTTATTAATTAATTAATTAATTGGCATAATTGTTTTAATACATTTTTAATATTTCTTTTTTAAGTTTTTTAGCTAAATTTGCTTTTTTATTGTGTTTAATATTGCATATGGACATTTATATTGCATATAATTTAATTTGTTTATTTTTTCATTATTTAATTTTATGCTTTTTAAATTGCATATGTTGTTTTGGGGTTAAACATGTTCTCATCTGCCTCCATTAGTGTGTGTTTGTGCTGTTTTGCTGAGTCATGTTAGTGGATCTCATATGAACCAGCTGTTTTCCCGCTCAGCGTTATAATCTTCTCTAGCTCTGGGGTTGTTGTATGTGCTCTTATGTAAGGTTTCTGTAAGACTGCATTAAGTCACAGAATATAAACCCAGCGCTGTCCCGTCAGGATCCTCCGCAGTGCTTCAGTGAATCTGTCAGCTGATGTGTGTCTCTCGCTCCTGCAGACTCATCAAGAAGCTGGAACACACGTGGAAGGCTCTGGTCCATGATGGGGTGAGACAAAAACACTCACAAAAATCATCATTCTCCATTATAATGTGTAATAGTCCTCCTGCCATCTCCGAGCATTACAGTTTTTTCCAATTGCTAACACACAATTTTGCAAACTAGGCTGGTTTTATCAAAATACTTCACACAATTCACAAAACCACACACCCAAACTGCAAAACACTGAATATATCCTGCAGAATTAAGCACTGCAACCAAAACTATCAAAATCAGACTTTTGCACGAGATGGCACACACTTCATTCATATTGGCAGATTTTTGTCTAACCAACTACACACTGTTGTGCATAATGAAGAGCACTCTCATCTTTAGTATGCTTTGCCATAATACTAAAATAGTTCAAATTGTAGAAAATTATTCTGACTGGTCACATGCACAGAAATATTTGCAGATACACACACACACGCTGTTGAAACATTTATGTTTTTGTTTTTCACAGTGCAACATATATTTACACTGGACTGAACAGAAATATGCTCACAAAAAACAATAAACTGAAAAAGATTGAAGTGTTAACAGTTAAGCATTGATGTGTTTGGTCAGGTGACACATGTATCGGCCAATCAGATCATGGAGTGTCATTTTGAACACGCAAACATGTGACTTTATGTCAGATTGTTGTGTGTTATGCAGAGAACCGTGTTCAGTGCGTTTAAAAAGTGCCATTTTGAATTACAAAATGTGTGTAAAGCAGAAAATGTGTTTTGGAGACTTGACGAGGTTTTGCTCTGTGTGTGTCAGTGTAAATAATTGTGCTGTGCTTGTCATTTTAGTGTGTTAGCAGTTGGAAAAAACTGTAATACACATCACCTCCATCTGCTCTCAATCATTCACATCTGTACGGCACTGACAATTGACTTAAAGAGGACCTGTTATGCTTTTGTCACATGTTCATCTTTCTTTAGTGTGTAATGTTGCTGAGTTCTTCTCTATATCAGTGTCAGTGTTTCTGAACTCCTGAAACGCCTCCATTGTAGTCTTGAGTTTCTTCCGGGAACGAACACGTCACAATATTCCTCATTATAATAATTCATACGCAGAATAAAGGGGCGGGGCCTGGTTGAGTTAGTTAGTAGTGTGTTAAACCGCCGGTTATGGTAAGGGGCGGGACATTTCCCAAACACACTCAAAGCGCTCGACCAATCACAACACACTGATCCAGCCGACCAATCAGAGCACAGTGTGCTTTTCAGGAGGAGGGGCTTCATAGAGACAGAAAGTAAACAGAGCGTTACTGACAGACTGGGAAGAGAGGAGCCGCAACAATGGAGAATATGAGGAAAATAATCAACATTCAAGCAGGAAAACCTGCTCTAGTAGAGGCAAAATCAAGACTTTGTAAAAGAGCATAATAGGTCTTCTTTAATTTGTGGAAGTGAATATTGAATGTGGTGATCTCACCCTGTGTGAGCATGCGTGTGTGTGTGTGTGTGTGTGTGTGTGTGTGTGTGTGTGTGTGTGTGTGTGTGTGTGTGTGTGTGTGTTGCTGTACTGGAGATTCACTGAGACAGTGGATAGACTTTGATAAGTATCACTTGTGTTTGGTTTCGCTGTGGATCCCGCGAGTGTAATTCTGAGAGCGCGTCTCTTTCCATTCGCTCTCCAACTTCAGTTTCTCTACTTCATTTCCAGTCTGTCCTTTTCTCCCCAAATACTGCCATATGTTACTAGCAAATACAGTTTACTGTAGATAATGTGAATAAAGAAAATACTGTGTTCCTCCAGGAGGCGCTTGATGGCTCAAAAAGTTTATTTTATTCAGAATAAATTAAATGCAGTATGACAAATACTACCATGATGTATAAATATGTATAATAAATATACATTTGTGGGGTTTTTGTAAACATTTTGTTTGTTTCTTTTTTTGTTTTGATCTTTTTCAATAAGTATAATAAAATAAAAAATTGCCTAAATTGTCTTGAAAATAAAAAAAATAAGTAAAAAATGTACTTTTAGACGAAAAATCTGACTTTTAAAATTGATCTTTTCGATTTTTTAAAGGAAAATATACTAAATATAATACTACCCACCACCACACATTGTACAAGCAGATAATAAAATAAAATATCCTGATTTTGGCCTGAAGTATGACCCAGACATGTGCTTCACACTCACATATTAAAGGGTTCGTTCACCCAGAAATGAAAACTGTCAGTAATTCCTCTCCCTCATGTTGTTCAACCCCGTCAGACTCTCCTTCATCTTCAGAACACAAATGAAGATATTTCTGATTAAATCTGAGAGCTGTCTCACTCCTCCATAGGCTTCTCTGTTAGTGAAACTTGCCGGCCCAGAAAGTTAGTAAAGACAATGTTTAAAATAGTCCAAGTGACTACAGTGGCTCAACCTTCAGTTTATCAAGCGACGAGAATACTTTTAGTGTGGAAAATAACGACTTTATTCAACTCTTCATGTTCTTCTGTGTTTCTCTGAGAGAGTTCACGTAGTGTAACAGCGCAGCGCTTCTGTGTCGTACGTCAGAACGGAGGCTCACTATTGGCCAGAATCACACACATGACCAGCGTTGGCCAATAGTGAGTCTCCGTTCTGACGTACAAACGTTCTGGGATGTCAGATATCGATTACCTAGAAGCCTATGCAGGGCCGGAGTGGGGCCACTTTTCAGCCCGGGAGTTTCAGGCCCAAGACCGGCCCACTTTTTCCATGGTGGAATTCCAAATTAGCACTTTTTCCAAATTGGATAAATGAAGCAACAGTTCAGCTCTTACTATTGTGTAGTTTGTATTAATACCATGGTGCAACAAAAAATGTAAAGGTTAAATAATAATTCACTTAGACTTTATAAGAAGCAATTGCGACTTTATTTCACACAATTCTGACTTTATATCTCGCAATTCTGACTTTATATCTCGCAATTCTGACTTTATAACACGAAATTGCGACTTTATTTCACGCAATTGCGACTTTATTTCACGCAATTCTGACTTTATATCTCGCAATTCTGACTTTATATCTCGCAATTCTGACTTTATATCTCGCAATTCTGACTTTATAACACGAAATTGCGACTTTATTTCACGCAATTCTGACTTTATATCTCGCAATTCTGACTTTATTTCTCAGAACTTTATAAAGTCAGAATTGCGTGTAAACTCGCAATTGTGAGATAAAAAGTCGCAATTATCTTTTAAAATGTTTTATTCTGTGGCGGAAACAAGCTTCCATACCTCCTGGCCTCTTCCTCCCATCCATCCTCCCTGACGCGTACCGTTACGGTATAGGGCCGGCCCAGCTATCGGTAGGCGCCGCGGCCGCGGTAGTCTACCTGAGAAAACGTTTTGGAAAAGACGGGCTATGGACCCAACCAACTCTATGGGAGGGGATGGGAGAACTCCCTCACATGGTACAACCCATGCAGAGGCTGCGCTGCGGTGTCAGAATGCGGAACGTGTAATGTAGCCTACTGTAACTAACGTGACAAATGTGAAGGAAAAAAAAAACATTCCTCGACCGGCCCAAAAGTGAAGCGGCCCACCGGGAATTCTCCCGATTCTCCCGATTACCCACCCCGGGCCTGAGCCTATGGAGAAGTGAGACAGCTCTCAGATTTCATCAGAAATATTTTTATTTGTGTTCTGAAGATGAACGAGAGTCTGACAGGGTTGAACAACATGAGGGCGAGTAATTACTGACAGAGTTTTCATTTCTGGGGGAACGAACCCTTTAAATCTCCTCAACCACTACTCACAAATGACTGTGATTGTTCAGTCGTCACCAGCGCAGATTTGCCTCTTCTGTAATGACACTGAGAAGCTTTAATCGACATTGGATTAAATAAAAAAGAGATTTGCTATTTTTTAACCCCACTTTGGCTGATCGTCTGAATGTCTCTCATCTGTGTCTCACAGGACACCGTCTCCGTCCACCGGCCCAACTTCTACGCGGACCGTTTCTTCAGGTTCATGAGCAGCAGTGTGTTCAAGAAGAGCACTTGTGAGTACTGACTGATAGAATTACTATAAAGTTCACCGAGCTAATTCAGTTTAAATAAGGAGACACTTAATATGACGTGTAATGCAGTGAGTGTGTGTTTCTCCAGCGCTGAAGGCTTCTCCAGCTAAGAAGGGTCGTGTGGCCCTCAACGTGCCCAAGTTCAGCGGCCCCGGGTCCGCCTGGTCGGCCAGTCAGTTCCCATCAGAACGAGACCAGAACATCTATGATCTGAGAGGAGCGCGCAGCTTCCCCGTGCTGGAGAACGACGGTACTTTGCAATATAAAAAATAAAATATTAATATAATGATTTATTTTATTTTATTCAGAATAAATTAAATGCAGTATGACAAATACTACCATGATGTATAAATATGTATAATAAATATACATTTGTGTTTTTTTTTTTTACATTTTGTTTGTTTCTTTTTTGTTTTGATCTTTTTCAATAAGTATAATAAAATAAAAAAATGCCTAAATTGTCATGAAAATAAAAAAAATAAGTAAAAAATTTACTTTTAGACGAAAAATCTGACTTTTAAAATTGGTCTTTTCGATTTTTTTAAGTAAAATATACTAAATATAATACTACCCACCACCACACATTGTACAAGCAGATAATAAAATAAAATATCCTGATTTTGGCCTTTAGTTTAGGCTCCAGTTCTCACTATTAACCATGACTTTTGCCTCAATAAACTCCTAATCACTGCTTATTAATAGTTAGTAAGGTAGTTTGGTAACACTTTATTTTACAGTGTCCTTGTTACATATGTTACATGCACTTACCATAGTAATAACAGTAAATTATGCATAATTACATGCAACTAACCCTCAACCAAACCCTAATCCTACCCTAACCCTATAGTAAGTACATGTAGTTGCTTAATATTACTCAGTACTTAAATATATAATTACACTGTAACAATGACACCTTAAAATAAAGTGTAACCAGTAGTTGTTGAGTTTAGGCATTATGTTGGATTAAGAGATGTAGAATCATGCAGAATAAGGCATTAATATGTGCTTTATAAGTACTAATAAACAGCCGATATCCTAGTAATATGCATGATAAACAAACAGTTCTTTTCTGTTCTTTCATTGTTTATGTGATAATGTGTTTTTGGCCACACTTTAGTTTAAGCTCCAGTTCTCACTATTAACTATGACTTTTGCCTCAATTAACTCCTAATCACTGCTTATTAATAGTTAGTAAGGTAGTTGATTTGAATGATTAGTTAATTTCATTTGAAAGATAGCCATCCTCTGTTTGTTCGTGTAATAGTTTGTTGTTCTGTCTTGTTTGTGTCAGGTCTGCAGTCTTGCACTCCTCCGTCGTTCGAGGAAGCGACCACAGCGTCAGTGGCCACAACTCTGTCCTCAAACACCTCCATATCTATCCCAGAACGCTCCCCGTCGGACACCACAGAACACACACGCTACAGGTCAACACCTCACCAATAATCACCTTATTTAAAGGAATACGCCGACTTTTTGGGACTTTATCTTATTCACCGTATCCCCCAGAGTTAGATAAGTCCACACACACCCTTTTCATCTCCGTGCGTGCCGTAACTCTGTCTGACACACACACCGCTAGCCTAGCTTAGCACAAAGACTGGAGGTAAACGGCTCCAGCTAGCATACTGCTCCCAATAAGTGACAAAATAACGCCAACATTTTCCTATTTACATGGTGTGATTTGTATAGTATGAAGTGCTTCGCCTTCTGAGAATATAGTTCCCAGTATGTATACGGTTAGAAGATGGCTGTGTCTCATGTGACCTTGTTATTTGTACACCCTGACTATACAAATCACAACATGTAAATAGGAAAATGTTGGCGTTATTTTGTCACTTATTGGGAGCAGTATGCTAGCTGGAGCCATTTACCTCCAGTCTTTGTGCTAAGCTAGGCTAGCGGTGTGTGCGTCAGACAGAGTTACGGCACGCACGGAGATGAGAAGGGTGTGTGTGGACTTATCTAACTCTGGGGGATACGGGGAATAAGATAAAGTCCCAAAAAGTCGGCTTGTTCCTTAAAACAGTCATGAGATGAGAACATGAGGACACATACGAGCTCTTCAGAGAAGAAACAACTAACACTGAAGCTTTATCTACAAAGTTAAAATGCATGATAATTAGGGTTGTGCAAATATTAATCTCATCCATAATAAAAGTTTGCGTTTACATAATATACAGTCAAACCAAAAATTATTCAGACACCAGAAATAATTTTTGATATTTCTTTACTAGTGGGTGCAGGACTCTATAGTTCATTTAAGTAAGTGAGGAGTGTGAAGAAGTGTGTTTCGCTCAAAATATTTATATTTATATATAATCTAAATTATATTTAAATATATATATACATGCAAATATTACTTAAATATATACATGCATGTGTGTGTATTTATATATAAAATAATTTGACACAGCACACACACATATATTATGTAAACACAAACTTTTATTTTGGATGCGATTAATCGCGATTAATTGTTGCGCGGCCATAATTATAATATTATTATATTATAATAATTGCCGATTTCTTGTTACATCCAATATTGGTTGTTTGTTATGTTTTTTAATGCATTATACTTTCAAAAGGTGTGACAATGTACAGATAAGTATTATAATGTATCAGAACTGTGGTTGAATACAATGCATTATAAGGTGCATAATTAATGCATTAAAAATACTTTAGTAAAGTGTTGCAGGCCTGTGTTGCTCTGACCGCATGCATTTGAATATGTTTTGTTCTCTGTTGTCTTGACAGAAGACACACACTGTCTCTGAAAGATGGCGAGGGAAGGTGAGCTTCATTTGCATTACTGTATGTGTGTGTGTGTCGTGGGCGTCTGGTTTAATCTGTGTGTTCCCGCAGGACTCATGAAGTGGTGGACGTGCACGAGGAAGAACAGCAGACCATCACTGTGCAGGTGGAGGTGAAGAGAGAGAGAGAAGAGGAGGAGGAGGAGGAGCCTGACGTCTCTCTGACACAGTATGTGTGAGCATGACCTCATTACTTCACTAAACACACAGATCACACAGATCACAGATCAGCGTGAGAGAGCAATAATCCCATAAAAAATGCTGGTCGATGTGGAAAGTTCTGCGGCTGATCTGCCGACAGTGAGCAAGTAAAAAACAGTAAAAATTATTTGTAAAGTTATTTGATTCAGAGTGGATTGATACACAGGAAGTTCATGAACCGAAAAGTTGTGTAGCTTGAATGCAATGTACTGTAAGACGCTTTGGATAAAGGCATCTGACAAATGCATATGTGTGTGTGTGTGTGTGTGTGTGTGTGTGTGTGTGTGTGTGTGTGTGTGAGTGAGTGTGTGAGTGAGTGTGTGAGTGAGTGTTTGTTTGTTTGTGTGCATGCGTGATTTGTGCGTGCGTGCGTGTGAGTGTTTTTGTGCATGCGTGTGTGTGTGTGTGTGTGTGTGTGTGTGTGTGTATGTGTGTGTGTGTGTGTGTGAGTGAGTGAGTGTTTGTTTGTTTGTTTGTTTGTGTGCATGCGTGAGTGCACGTGCGTGCGTGTGTGTTTGAGTGAGTGTGTGTGAGAGTGTGTGTGTGCGTCTTTTAAAAAAAAAATTGAGTGAGTGAGTGAGTGTTTGTTTGTTTGTTTGTGTGCATGCGTGTATGTGTGCGTGTGAGTGTGTGCGTGTGTGAGTGTGTGTGAGTGTGTGAGTGTGTGAGTGTGTGTGAGTGTGTGCGTGTGTGTGCGTGTGCGTGTGCGTGTGTATGTGTGTGTGTGTGTGTGTGTGTGTGTGTGTGTGTGTGTGTGTGTGTGTGTGTGTGTGTGTGTGTGTGTGAGAGGGTGATCATCCTCTCAGGATTTATTTTGGGAAAATGACCAGATGTACATTATCCTTTACCAAGTCCTGACTGCATCCTAATTCACATAATATTCATACACAGTGTGAAAGATTAAGATTAGTGCATCTAAAATCATCCACTGTAAACAGTGCCAAAGGATTGTGTTATTTCTGGTGAATTTATGAAAGATGCATCTGATATTACCCAGAACCCCTGAGCTCAGAAGAGGTGTGTATCATGTGATGAAGATCCAGGTGTAGGATTTACTGTGTGTTCACACACACACACACACACACACACTCTCACACTCTCTCACACACACACACACACACACACTGTCTCCTGCTCGTGTTAAACACTCAAACACTCGCTCTCAGTGATGTCCAGAGGGGATTTTTGTTTTTATGACCCTACAAACTCGATTAAACGATCAAAATATGAGTAAAATATATTTTACATTATGAATAAATATAAATAAATACATAAATGAATTTAAATATTTTAATTATGAAAGAAAAACAAAACACTAAACTTGGTTACGGTATTTATCTGACCAAACTACAGCTTCATGTTTTATTTTACTATGCAAAAATAAGCAAACATAATCAGTTATTAATATTCCGCTGGTTCTCTCATGTTTTTGCACGTGATGTTCATAATCTCTTTGTATGACAGCCTGGACAAAAATTATGTCACACAATTTATAAATTTTCCTCACTTTTGACCACTACTGTATATATGTGGTAGATAACGGTTGCTAGGGCGTTTTGGGTGGTTGCTAGGTGGTTTCTTACTGTCTGAAGTTGAAGTAGTTTGATTTGCTGGTTATTTAAGCCAGGGATTCACAAACTTTTTGTCAAACAAACTCCTTAGAGCCTTTTTTTTTTTTTTTTTTTTACAATACATTCACATGGACACAGTTCTCGATTAATAGTCAGGTAAATAAAATAAAATATATTTAAAAAAATATTAATAAAACATTTGTTTTAGCAAGCAATAACAACACTGGTGGATAAAATGGATACAATCTTACATTTAGAGCTGTCAAATCAATTAATCACACTGTATGTATGCATACAGTACAGGCCAAAAGTTTGGACACATTACTATTTTTAATGTTTTTGAAAGAAGTTTCTTCTGCTCATCAAGCCTACATTTATTTGATCAAAAATACAGAAAAAAAAAATTATATTGTGATATATTATTACAATTTAAAATAATTGGATTTCAAATTATTATACTTTAAAATATCGTTTATTTCTGTGATGCAAAGCTGAATTTTCAGGATCATTACTCCAGTCTATCAAATGATCCTTTAGAAATCATTCTAATATGATGATTCATTATCAAAGTTGGAAACAGTTCTGCTGCTTAATATTTTTTCATAACCTGTGATACTTTTTTAGGATACTTGATGAATAAAAAAAAGAAAAAGAAAAAAGAAAAGAAAAAAAAATAAGCAAATGTTTTCAAGATAGAAATCTTTTATAACAACAATATACACTACTGGTCAGTAATTTGGGGTCAGTAATTTTTTTCTTTATTTTTTTTTAAATAAATAATTTTATTCAGCAAGGATGTGTTAAATTGATAAAAAGTGATAATAAAGAAGATTTATATAAAAAAAAATAAAAAAAAATTTGAATAAATGCAGTTCTTTTTAACCTTTTATTCATCAAATATATTAGGCAGCAGAACTGTTTCCAACACTCATAATAAATCAGAATATTAGAATGATTTCTAAAGGATCATGTGATTGACTGGATGTCACATGTGACACTGAAGACTGGAGTAATGATCCTGAAAATTCAGCTTTGCATCACCGAAATAAATGATAATTTAAAGTATAATAAATTGAAAACCAATTATTTTAAATTGTAATAATATATCACAATATTCAATTTTTTTCTGAATTTTTGATCAAATAAATGCAGGCTTGATGAGCAGAAGAAACTTCTTTCAAAAACATTAAAAATAGTAATGTGTCCAAACTTTTGGCCTGTACTGTATGTATAGATATATAGATATATATACTGTATGTGTGTGTGTATATATATATATATATATATATATATATATATATATATACAAACTTTTATGTTAGATGAGATTAATCGATTTGACAGCACTAAATAAAATATCTTAAATATTAAAATCTTGAAATTGATATAGTGAAAGTTACTAGTTATTCTCAGCAAAAATATATTAAAATTATAGAACCTGCTCTTAGTGAGTGCAGTCTCTGTCTTTGTAATATTAATATTTCATCCATTTTTTAATGAATTGTTAGCTTTTCACCAAAACTATTTTACATTTCACACCTATTATGCAAAGAATTGATTCTCAATCATTTTTGACCGTATTTGCGCTCATGTGTTTTCTTCAGTGCAGCACAGGAGATGGAGGACACTCCTGATGACCTCGTCCCAGAAACACCTGTTTCCCAGCAAACACTTCCAGGTGACACAGCAGATCCCCCGGAAACAGCTCCTCTTCCAGACACCGGGACGCTCAAAACATCTCGGGCCCCTGATCCAGCAGAACACACTGATCCAGCAGAACACACTGATCCAGCAGAACACACCCCTGATCCGCCCGGTCCCAGCCCGAACACACTGCGTCCCGACGGGGACAGACTCACCGAGACCCAGAGCCGGGAGTCGCTGGATGAAGAGGTCGCAGCAACCACTGACATCTACTTTGTAAGTGTGACATTAAAGGGGTGGTATAATGCCCTTTTCATAAGATGTAAAATAAGTCTCTGATGAGTGTGTGTGTGAAGTTTTAGCTCCAAATACCCCACAGATATTTTTATATAGCATGTTAAAATTTTACATTTTTGAGGCACCGTTTATGCCTGTCCCTTTAAATGCAAATGAGCTGCTGCTCCCGGCACAGGGGGCGGAGCTTCAAGAGCTCGTGTCCTTTTACCTCACACACACATGCACTGAACATTTCAAAAACTTTTAGCCTTTTATGTTCAAACCGGAGTCAGAAAGATGGAGAGACTCGAGAAGAAGTGACAACATGTAGACAACATTTCTGAATGGTTAGTTGATGAATTTATGAAGCTTATGTGTAGTTATCTTCTAGTCACTGATTAGCATATTCTGTCTTGATAATCTATAAATCGTGTTCCGGGGGCGGGGTTTATGTAAATTCTAGGGTTGGTGATGTCACTAACCCGGGAGGAATGTGGTGTAGTCTCTACCAGCCGTTTGTTGTAGTCCTTAAAAAGTGATTTCTTTAAAAGCAAATATCTCCCTTTGCTTTGAACTTTGAGCGTTGTAACTTTGCAGATGTTGTTTATGATCAAACAGCAACATTACACACTAACTAAAGTTAGAAAAGTCAAATCATAATCAACCACACCTTTAAGTTCAGTTCAGTTTATTTCTAAAGCACATTTAATGACAGCAACACGGCTGACCAAAGTGCTGTACGATACGAAATAAAAAAGACCATAAGATAACAGATAAAAGGAAACCGAGAAGAACAAAACAAGACATTACAATCAGGGTTTGAAATTTACTTTTTCACTCGCCGGCCAATTTGGCTACAAAAATTAAGTTGCCGGCCATTCAGAACTTCTACTAGCCAAAAACAAATAATTAAACCAGATCAACTACGGCACAGCTTGTATATATTATAAAAATTGGATTTCATACATTCGTTTCTTATTCAAACAAAGTCCAGTCATCCAGCATCTCCTCTTTCATCCTCATGCTTTTCAACAAAAAATGTATTTTAGGTGTACAGATCAATACAAAGAAGATAAAAAAAATGTAGGATGTTGGAAAATAATGTATTTCCTGTTAACCAAATGCTTTTTAATCTTCGCTATTGCTTCAATGCAAATGAACAAGCGCGCCGTTATTTGTTGCGTTCTGATGAGTGTGTTCAAGTAAGCCCGATATGAGCAGATTCTGCACAATACACTGTATTTAATATATCATGACGACTCACGAGTATTTGTGCTTAATCTGCGCAGATTTGACTTACACGAATTTCCCCAGCAAAGCGAGTAAATATAATAAGTAACACCAAATTGGCTCGTGATTTAACAGTGTTAACCGCCACTGTTGATTTTTACACGCATTTGGCGAGTTGGCGGGTGTTAATTTCAAACCCCTGATTACAATGTATTGAAAGCCAATGAAAGAGATCTGTTTTAAGACTAGATCTGAAAGCAGACAAAGTAGTAGCAGCCCTAATGTAGTTCCATGAAGTGGATTTACTCTTTCCAAACTAAGCCATTAACACATTACTTAAATGATGATGTGTTTGAGAACTTAATCAGATGTTGCTTTGGTGGCGATCAGCTGAAATAGCTGGATCTCCCACCGGATTTACTGTCATTTTAACATCATTTCATGTTGAGCTTATGATTACTTATGTTACGTACAGGCAGGGCCTAAAACTAAAAAACAGCCAGTTATTACACCAACATTTTAGATACCAGTGATTCCAATTTCGATAACACAGCTAAAGCACTGACATAAATAAAGTTAATTTACTGACATTGAATAAAGTCATCAAATGCAAAATAACACTGGATAGTCATCAATGTATGAATCAAAGTTTCAAAAGTTAAAAAAAAAAGATTTTTTTTGTTTGTTTGATTATCATTAATGACTTTTAATGACTTAAAGTTTATTAGGCTACTGTCACTTTAAGACCCATTGCACGGATCCAATATACTGATATACATGTGTTTTCTTTCTGGACTTTTTACGTTTTCTCAAGTCATAACCGACTATTTTTACTAGGATATTCACATTTTCTGACATAATTTTGTGTGAATTTGTCCGTTCAAGTGCAAGAAGGCATGAAAGAGAGCTCAATTCAGTATTCGTACAGTTTGGAGGTGTGCACACTCAAAAACTTCTATTTAAAACTTCTAGAAAAATGTCTATTTTTCATATATGTTTTTTTTTTTTTGTACTTATTAATCAAATAAATCTATTTTATTTTATTTCAACTTTATGTCAATAATTTTTTAAATAATTTTAGTTTTAGTTAGCAATAACAACTGGTGGATAATCTTACATTTAGAGCTGTCAAATCGATTAATAACGATTAAACGCATCTTACATAAAAGTTTGTAAATATATAATATGTATGTATGTGTGTATATATATATATATATATATATATATATATATACACACACACACACACACATATATATATTTACAAACTTTTATGTAAGATGCGTTTAATCGTTATTAATCGATTTGACAGCTCTAAATAAAATATCTTAACTATTGAAATCTTGAAATTTATACAGCCAAAGTTACTAGTTATTTTCAGCAAAAATATAATATCATATGAATATAATATTTAAAATGATAGAACCTGCTCTGAGTGAGTGCAGTCTCAGTGAAATGATTTATAAAAATCGATTATTTTAGTAATATTATTATTTCATCCAATAATCACAACTACAGAATATCTAGGAAATGCATTGGTCGAAAGGATTGGAAACCTGTATCAATATCA
>NC_137128.1:45217406-45257406 GCF_949319135.1 Squalius cephalus | reverse complement strand
TTTTGAGACTTTGGATTGTTTGGGTTTTCGTAACATGTTTCATAGTAGTGGAAAGAAACCATCAGAAATACACCTTTGAGCGTTATATTTCATTACACTTTATCTGTGAATTCACGTCTGTAGATTTCTATTACTGTACATATCTTTAAAGGCGGTGAGTTTGAGAGCAGCTTTACACACATGATGATTTACTGATGGCAGAGGATTTTGGACAGTGCTCGTGTTTTAATATTGTTAGCTTTATTAACATTAACATTCAATCTCAATTGATACATTAAAGTCCCCCTGTAGTCAATAATTGTATCCCTTAAAACTCATCTTTAATGACATATTTAAACGTTCTTTTCCTTGAAAAAAAATCCTCATGCCTTAAAATATCTTGAGTGTAACTCGACACCCTTGCCTCATTTAGTATACGCGGTTCTATGAATATGCAAATGAGCCCCGCCTCCACTCACTCACTCAGCTCAGAGATCCACTGGTTGACGATCACACGTTGACCTGATTGGTTACAAGGTAGTTTGTGACGTCAGAAACACCAGCGATTTCAAAGCGTGTTTTTGAGACTGTCTTTGGTTCACTGCAGTTTTAAAGAGGAAATACTCAGCAATGCTGTCGACTTATGAATTTACACATGCTTTGTCTTAAAGCAGATTAAAAACACCACATAGACACATAAACAACATTACTCGTTTCATGACGCCTGCAGCTTCAGCTATTTCCACATCTCATCTCACATGAACACACTCACACCAGAGGCTGTTCTGTGTGTGTGTGTGTGTGTGTGTGTGTGTGTGTGTGTGTGTGTGTGTGTGTGTGTGTGTGTGTGTGTGAGTGAGTGAGTGTGTGTGTGTGTGTGTGTGTGTGTGTGTGTGTGTGTGTGTGTGTGTGTGTGTGTGTGTGTGTGTGTGTGTGTGTGTGTGTGTGTCTGTATCTCTGTGTGTGTGTGTGTGTGTGTGTGTGTGTGTGTCTGTGTGTCTGTGTCTGTCTGTATGTTTGTGTGTGTGTGTCTGTATCTGTGTGTGTGTCTGTGTCTGTCTGTATGTTTGTGTGTGTGTCTGTGTGTGTGTGTGTGTGTGTGTGTGTGTGTGTGTGTGTGTGCGTGTCGTGAAATGTGGCTGTGTGCTAACAGTCCAAGGGCATGCATATATATGTGTGTAGAGAAATCTCAAAAGCTGCATCTCATTTTGCATACAATCTGTGCTGTATAGAATGCAAGATTAGAGTTATTGCGTCTCAAAGTGAAGCATGCTGGGTAAAGTTTGCCAAATCATGTGAAAGTGCTCTTTCTGAAATATGCATCTGTTCATTCTGTTATTTTTGGCCTATAATATGCACCCTTGTGCTACACTGTAATACATGTATATATATAATATATATAATTTTAAAAATACAATATGAAAGTCGCTAAGTATTTACAAAATTTAAGGAATTTAAGAAATGTTAATGCCAATAATATTTTAACCAATCATTAAATAATTCTAGATGACGCTAACGTTTACATCCAATCAGGAATAGTTTGCAAGAAAAGGGTCTGAGGAATGAAGATGCATTTCTTTATATGATCACGTCCCAAATACTGTTCATACTTCACACTCACTGTTTAAAAGCCTGTACTTGTGTGTAGATTGACCTAACCTCAGTCTGTGTGTGTGTGTGTGCAGTAACTGATGAGAGCTCGTGATCTGATCTCGACTGCCCGGCTGGTGAACGGCTCTTCAGGATGAGTTCTGCTCTTCTGAGGAAGATCCAGGAAAAAGAAAACCGTGTTCCTTTTCTGCTCGGGTTCCACGTCCCAGTCGGCTCCCCTGAAGAGCAGCGCTATCTCTCAGAAAACCCAGTGTGTGTGTGTGTGTGTGTGTGTGTGAACCCGACCATCTCACCGTTAGGACGTGCTTCAACTCCCTGGAAAACATCTCGTCATTTTGCATTCCAAGTTGTGGACGACCCATAATGCACTTCTTCAGTCATTCCATGAACACAGTGTGTCCGTTCCTCATCCGAACGACGTGTCGGCAATCCCCGAATCCGTGCATCCGGCATGGAGCTTTCGTCATTATGCAATATGAACTTTTCCCTGTGATCGCATGATGTAATTACATGATATATCTTTATTTTGTGGACGTCAGAGATTTTCAGAATGGAATATAGTGAAAAAAGCATTAATGCAGATGTTTGAGACTCGATCCAGCTGTGAACTGAAGCCACTGGACCCTCAACATATCAGACATCATCACAAGTCATGATTTATCAGTCCTTTTCTATATTTCTTTCTCTGTATTTATTCATAAGACAGATGAATTTTACTATAGATCATATTTTGGTCTGTTATACTGTTTTAGATCGTCATCATTAAAACATGGTGAATTCACTCTATCCTGATCAATATTGCAGAAAATCATTCATTTAATCAGCATTTCTGTCCGTTTTCAAGTGAAATGCCTAAACATCCTTAAATCAAGACGTTTGCTTGAGAATTAAAATTGGGTTTATATTAAGACTTTTTTGAGAACATGTTTTTTTTTTTACTTACTCTACTGGCAAATTCTTTATTTCTTATTTTAAGCTATTATTATTATTATTATTGTTGTTGTTAATAATGAAAATAGGTTTATTAAAAACATTAACAAAAATCCATATTCTGTTCAAGGAATAGGAACATCCTCGTAATTTCGACTTAATATATTTACAATTTAGTATAGATTTTTTGCAAATAGTTTTCTTTTCTTATTTTAAGCTATTATTATTATTATTATTCATAAAAATAAGTTTATTAAAAACTTTATTAACAAAAATCCATATTCTGTTCAAGGAATAGGAACATTCTCGTAATTTTATGGATGTCTATCACGACTTAATATGTTTATAATTTAGTAGTATAGATTTTTTGCAAATAGTTTTCTTTTCTTATTTTAAGCTATTATTATTAATAAAAATAAGTTTATTAAAAACATTATTAACAAAAAACAATATTCTGTTCAAGGAATAGAAACATCTTTTATGCTCATCATTTTATGGATGTCTATTACGACTTTATATATTTCATCTTTAGTAGTTTTTTTGCAAATAGATTTTTTTCTTATTTTAAGCTATTATTATTATTATTATTATTATTATTATTGCCAGCTAAGTATGAAAATACTTGATTCAAGATTTGAGAACATAAATGCATCTTATTTTAAGGATGCTTAGGTAATATTAATGCTTTTAGATAATTCTGTTGTTTTTTCAAGCTGTATTCCATTTCAAGGAAAAGTTATTGTCATCTTTTATCTATTTATGGATGTCTATGAAAACTTTTTTATATTTTTTAATGTCTTTTTGTTGTTTTTAAGGCTAATTTTGGATTAGCTGAATCTCATAATCATGATTATCTGGCTCAGAACAGACATTTATATATATAATCAATCTCTTGAGGGAATGTTCCGGTTCAGTAGAGGTGAAAATCTACAGCATTTCTGATATGAAAAGAAAAATAGAGCCATTCTTCAGTTCCTAAAAACAAAAAACAAAAAAAACACATTTGCAATAACTTAAAATGAAATAGAAAATGTACTGGAACTTTACAGGCAAGGTTAAGTGAATTTATTTGAACACACATCAGCACTTTTAATGTTTTCAAGTCTTGTGGCAATACTTTCAAAACTGTATTTTAATGTTGATGTTTGTGCAAACCTCCATTATAAGTGCATTCATGTAAATGTGTGTTTTTGTTTCAGTAAATATTTATTGAACCTAAAACATTTCTTTAACATTCAATTTGGATTTTACAGAATAAAATGGCCTTATTTGATAAGTGAAACATCACTTCTATCAAATCCATCATCAAATTCGGTCATTTCTCATTTGTCATGGGGCGAGTCTTTGTAATTATAATGTACAATATGTTTTAAAGCATAATCATGTATTATATGTCTCTGCTGTAATAAGAGTTTTATTTTTGGGGCTGCATGTGTGTGTGTGTTTTGTCTGTGAGAGTTTGTCAGATACTGTAAAGCTCTAGTGTTTGAGTCTATGATCTACCCTCAATAACCCGTGTGTGTGTGTGTGTGTGTGTGTGTGAGAGAGAGAGAGTGTGTATGACTGTATATATTTTTGGAAGGTCTTGCTGTACTTTAGCTCTTCTGTCATGAGACTCAGTGCATGTGTACGATAGTGTGTGTAACCGTCCTATGTGTACAGATCATTAGCTGGTAATGATGTAAAGACAAAAACTACAAATAAAGCCTATATGGAAAACAGACGTTTCTTCACACTCTCTGTGATGTTGCATTGAAAATAAGATTATGTTTTGCTCTTGATTATTTTCTGTTTCTCACCACAAAAAAACATGTTTAGTGTCTTCTGGGAAAAATCAAATGACTGGAGACATTTATGGGTAAATAAAACAGCAACAACATTTACAGTATGTACATAATATACAACTGATAGATTAACTGCTTAATATATATTTGTATTTTTTATATATATTTGTATTATTATCTGTTCAATATTTTGAAACCTGACGTAGAAAGCTTTAAACATGCGAACATGTCTTTTGTCCATTTGTTTTTCATGTTTTTTTTGTCATCATTTTATTTTTCATGCTTGTGTTTTTTTGTGTAGTGTTTATTTTTGTGCAGTGATGACCTGAAGAAACCTGCCGCTGATGGACATCGTGGAAAAATTACTCAGAAATCCATGACAGCAAACCTGACGAGTCCATGACAGATCTGAGGTGGTTTTCTTTATTCCATCTTCTATTTTAAGTAACAAAAATGCATGTGTGTGTGTGTGTGTGTGTGTGTGTGTGTGTGCAGGGCCGCGGGAAGAGGTTTTAGGTTGGGGGTGCTGATTTTTTTTTTTTTGGGGGGGGGGGATAGGGGCGTCACCCCTTTTGAATAAGAAACAATATCAAGACTGTAAAACTCCTCAAAAAATGCGCACACACTCAAACCTGACTGCACATCACATTTTTGACTTTATTGATTCTGCTTTTATTCCGGAGTCCCTTTTATTTTATTGCTCCGGAGTCGCATATCAGTTAAAAAATGCGCCATGAGGAAGAAAAAAACATAGGCCTATAGCCTAAGTCGCACTGGACTAAGTTGCATTTTTTTTTTAAATTTATTTCACACACACACCAAAAAAAACAATGTTACAGACAGTTCTCCGTTACAGACGTGAGCGGAAACTTTCACAGAGACCTCAAACTGAAAGCACAAAGCCTGTCTTTAAATTTAATTTCGTTTTGTATTAATTGTATCTTAATTTTAATCGATGATTCATCAACCAATTGTCTGGATTTAATAAATAAGAAGTAAATATAAGAAGATATAAGAAAATAGATAATCAGGACACGGAGGCGCTGGCGAACCTGGAGCTCGTCTCATAAATGAACCGAAACTCAGCGTAGGCCTATAATAGGTAGCCTATTGCCTCACAGACCTGAGACATATAGATAGCTTGAAATGTCTACTTTTAAGCAGAACAATTTCTCTCTGGCGCTGCGAAGATCGCGAGTCGTCAACTTCATTTGTCTAGCCGACACTGGCATAAAAAATAACTGGTTTATTAGTAAACAATTAAAATGTCTCCTGCTATATTTTACAAATTTGCCTGTTCCTTACAAAACACTGACAGTGTTTTTTTTGTTTTTTTTTGAGCAGCTGCGACAAATTCTTTCGACACACACACACACACACAATATTACGTAACACTCTGCGCTTATGTTTTAAAAAGATAATTTAACTTATAAATAACAATTTTTAAATAGCCCACTTAAAGTGTTTATTACAAATAAATGACTAAATGTTAACAATTTACAATTTGCATTTACAATTCTGTGAAAACAGGGGGTGCTGCAGCACCCCCAGCACCCCCACTTCCCGCGGCCCTGTGTGTGTGTGTGTGTGTGTGTGTGTGTGTGTGTGTGTGTGTGTGTGTGTGTGTGTGTGTGTGTGTGTTTAATGCACTGTCATATATAATGACAACGTCAAACTTTCAGATTTACTTTTTAAGGCAAATTATTTACAAAATAAATGAGCGAAACTATTACTATTAAAGCCTTCTGAATTTCCCACAAAAAACCTGTTTGAGCAAAAATCACGAGACTGGTCTCTTTATATGTATGCAACATGCCGATTATAATGAAACTGGTCTTAATCGATTCCTTGGGTCACGCCAAGAACATAGATCAATTTTGCCATAGTCGTCCAACAACTTCTTGTCCGCCATTTTGATTGTCTTTAAAGGCCATACTTTTTCATACTCCTGAAATTCGAGTCAGATACATAACCATTTTTATTTAATTTATGCCAAACTGCATCTGAGGCTGTATTTCTGGAGGAAGTTGACATAATGACTCCAATCTTTGTGTAATTGTCACCCAACTCTTGACCACACCAGATCAATTTGATGTCAGCGCCACCTATTGGTCAAAAGTAACAGGCAATTATGTCACATTACAAGTGATTGTATGTGTGGGCTTTCAACCGTTTTGCTTAAAAACGTCTCCAAATGACTTGACAAATGTCATTTTTGCAGTTGGTCATTCTGCTTATAGTTCTGGTGTTTGGTGTGTGAACAGGTTTTAGTCCTGCTGTCCCGCTGTTTAATGTGATGTGCTGTGCTGTTTTTGTCCTATAGTCTGTTGATGCAGTGGATACACACACACACACACACACACACACACACACACACACGCCCTGTCGAGTGACCTGAGAGAGAACAGCGGCTCTTATCAGCGCTCACAGGCTTCCTGCAGCGGAAACACACACACACACACACACACACAAACACACACACACACATACATCCATTTACATTCACATCTTTCACAAACCACACCCATAACACAGGGAACGTTCTCAGAACTCCAGCTAACGTTCTGGAAAGGTTTATAAAAGTTATAAACAAGCGTTCTTCCAGTAACTTTAATAGAATGTTCGTTCTGGTCTTTAATAATGTTCGAAAACGGAAACAGAAAAAAATATTATTTATAGGTTACATTGTTCATGGAACGTTTTTTCGGAATTATTTTGTTAAAAATGCTATTACTTCCTACTTGTTTCAAAACTTTAAGAGGACATTCAAAAGTAACGTTCCCATGTTTGCAAAATGATAAAATTGAATTCGCATAACGAAGATAAAAACCATTCAGAAATAACGTTTTTGTAACCTATTGGTTAGCAAAACGTTCTTAGAACTTAGAACAAAATGTCTGTCCTACAGTTTTTACTAAACCATACAAAAAAAATCTCATGAATAATTGTCATGAATATTTCTTATAACAGAAGTACAGTATTTTTTTAAACAACAAAAATGCATTCATAATGCTGTCAGATTACTTGCCAGTGAATACTTGATTTTACCCATAATGCATTGTTCTGTTCAGGAACAGGAAAAAGGGGGTGATGTCATAGTAGGCCTAAGTAAGTAATTTCATGTCTACATGATGCAAAATTGACGCAACATGCTAGTATTCACAATTTAAGCATTTTATTTTTAATTTGAAAATGTTGATAATTACAAATAGAGTTGTGTGTGCGTGTGTGTGTGTGTGTGTGTGTTCACAGCAAACCTCCAGACCAGCATTCATGAGACTTCAAATAGAGACATTGAGGTGTGTATGATGTATATAATGAACCTACACACTTTAAAAATCAATGCATACAAAAAAAATTCACAAGAATATGCATATAAAATATCAAATAAATAGTGCTGTGAGAGATGAGCTCGGTCTACAACAGCTTTTTCTGGTATCGAGTTGTTTGCTAATCTGTTAGTCTTACACAGTTTCCACATGAGTGTATTTGTTAGTTACTGTACGTCATGTTGTGTGAAGGTGTAAATATCTCTGTTGTAAATATCACACACACACCTCTGATAGTGTTCTACTCGGACAGGAATATATCAGACTCTATAGCAGCTTTATCTCTGGACTTCAATAATCGTCAACACAAAAACATTCATTCATGGAGTGTTTTCTTCTGAAGTGTTTCAGTTGGACGTTCCTCTGACATTTTTAAATGTTACTATGGTTTTAGAATGTTCACGGAACATTCAAATGTAACGTTTCACAGAATGTTTAAAGATATAATGGAATGTTCCCTTAACATTCACAAAACCAAAGCATCAGTGTTGGGGAGTAGATTATATATATATATATATATATATATATATATATATATATATATATATATATATATATATATATATATATATATATTTGTGCTGTCAAATTGAGTAATTGCGCTTAATCATATCTAACATAAAAGTTTTTGTTTATCATGTGTGTAGTATATACATTATTATATTTATATACAGTATATATTATATAAATGTTTTTGTGCCTGTCTGTGTATATATATATATATATATATATATATATATATATATATATATATATATACACACACACACACACACACATATATATTTATGTATACTGTATTTTGCATACATATTTGGGTGTGTACACACACACACACACACACACATACACATATATATATAAACAAACCTTTGGTTAGATGTGATTAATTGCGATTAATCGATTTGACAGCACTAATATATATATATATACACCATGTATGTTTTTTTGCATTACTGAATATTTGAGGGAAATCCTGCAGAAAATAAAAATCAGTTGCTTTATGAAAAATATTATGTATTTTAATTTTGGAGTGAAATATGACCTGCACATGAATCTTGAGATTCACCTGATGGTAACAGAGGGAAAAATGTCCAATATTTTCTGATCAACCTGATTTTCCCTTTTCACGGCCAGTCTTGAAGCCAAAAAACCACAGCGCAGTCAGATACTGTAAAAGTTTACTCGTGTCAGTCGTATGTGTGTATGCGAGTGGACAAGCTATCAAAAAGAAAAATATACATATATATATTACACAGATAAAATGTATAACGTTAGCGGCACGACGTGTGGAGGGAGTGGGGGATGAGTGACAGGTGGGGCTGGTTGTCATGGTTACAGGTTTTGGCAGCACTGCAGTTTGTTGCCCTTCTGCCCGTCTGTAGTCGGCGGGACGCTGATGTCCACCACGTTGTTTCCCGGCGACTCGTCGTGGGCCGATCGCTCAGCGATTTGCTTCTGTGATACAATGCGATAAATTTCTAGAGATGCAGGAGAAAGAGAGAGAGAGAGAGAGAGAGAGAGAGAGAGAGAGAGAGAGAGAGTGAGAACAGAGAGTTGTGAGCAGTGTTGGGGGAAGTTGCTTTGAAAAGTAATGCATTACAATAGTGCGTTACTCCCTTAAAAAGTAACTAATTGCATTACTTAGTTACTTTTTTTTTAGAAAAGTAATGCGTTACTTTACTTTTGCGTTACTTCATTAGGAAAAATCATTAGGATATTAAGTAAAGATCATGTTCCATGAAGATATTTTGTAAATTTCCTACAGTAAATATATAAAACATGTATTTTTGTGAGTGAATGCTGCACAATCGTGAACATAAATGAACAACTTTAAAGGAGATTTTCTCAATGTTTCGATTTTTTTGCATCCTCAGATTCCAGATGTTCAATAGTTGTGTCTCGGCCAAATATTGTCCTATCCTAACAAACCATACATCAATGGAGAGCTTATTTATTCAGCTTTTTCATGATATATACATCTCAATTTCAAAAAAACTTTCAGCTTCTGCTGTTCTGGATAACACAAGAATAGATGCAGGAGAAGAAAGACTTGCACTTACTTTACCAATAAATAAAAAAAATCTATAATCAGTTTTGCTTATGGTTTAACTGAATCATTAAAGGTCAGAAGCAAGTACATTGGTCAATAAAATGAGATTAAACGCATTAAAATGTATGTTTTATTTAACAGATTTAGTTATTGGAGGTTTGCATAGTATTCTGATTCTGCATTTCACTGATTTTATTCATTTTGAGGAATATTGAATCTTTTTTTGTGCAAGTGAGATGAGTAAATGCACACTCACATTTAGTGTAGAACTACAATAACCATCATGTTTACACACACACACACACACACACACACACACACACACACACACACACGCCTCTGCACTTCGATTTGTCTCAACATGAGGACAGGAGAGCTGTCAGTCAATGCATGGGAAAACAAAGTAACTTATTTGAAAAAGTAACTCAGATATTTTGTTGTAAATTTTAAAAGTAATGCGTTACTTTATTAGTTACTTGAAAAAGTAATCTGATTACGTCACTCGAGTTACTTGTAATGAGTTATTGCCAACACTGGTTGTGAGTGGATGAGCCTTGTTCAAAGTCACTGTAAAATAGCTTTATATTAGCTATTAATCTGTTGATTTTTATGATTATTATAAACCCATTCATTTCCAGATTCTTCCAGGATTAATTGCACATACTGTGCAGTTCTTTTTCCATCTTATCTGTATTTTACATGTAAGTTTGATTTAAAAACGACAGCTTTAGTGACCGGCGTACACATATCTCCATATATCAATCCTATAGAAACCAGTGCAAAGATTAAAATGAGGTGTTTTAACTCCACCCGTCACTCATTTACCATCAGATTACCATGCTGTATGCTAACACAGCTAGATATAGCTGTTATATAGATATACAGCAGCTAGATGTAGATATAGTGACAATATAGCACTTGCATATTGTTGTTAGTTTTACTGCTTCTGTTGTTCTCATTTGTAAGTCGCTTTGGATAAAAGTGTCTGCTAAATGATTAAATGTACTGGTTTTTAAAACATTCGTACAGTCAGTCATCCAAAATATGGAAGAACCTTCAGCAAAATAACTCTCAATCAGTGTGTTATGCAAGTATAATGTATGGTAACACTTTAGTTTACGGTCCAATTCTCACTATTAACTTGTTGCTCATTATCATGCATATTACCAGAATATTGGCTGTTTATTAGTACTTATAAAGCACATATTAATGCCTTATTGTGCATATTCTACATCTAAATCTTACCCAATACCTAAACTATTAATAAGCAATGATTAGGAGTTTAATATATTAATTAGAACGTCAAAATATGAACAAAAATTATAATCGTATATAAATTAGGTCACACTTTAGTTTGACCCAATTTATATAATATTATAGTTTTTGTTCATATTTTTAAGTAGCTATTATTTTATTTTTTTATTTTTTTATCTTGTTCCTTTATTATTATTATTATTATTAATAAATATTTCTATATGGGTTTTAGTATTATTTATATACTTTTATAGTTTTTATGTATATTTTTGTTTTCAGTTTGCATTTTTTTTTTTTTTTTTTTTTATCTTTTCCATTTTTATTAGGTTTTTTAAACTATTCCTCTTTTTTTATCAGTTTTAGTTTTTGGATGAAAACTTTACATTTTGGACAATTAGTCATTTTAATGCTTCAATTTAATTAGTTGCCAAAGCAGCATTGCTAAAGTTTTGCATCTTATTTTATTTCAGCTTTATTTCAATTAACACTTAAAAAAAAAAAATAGATTAGTTAGTTGTAGTTAATGATAATAACCTTGCTCTCAATGTATTACATGTTACATTTTAGACTCTGTGAACGTGAAATATAGTGATATCTTAGACTTGATGATGCATTGCATAATTTAGTCAAGAATCGTTATGGAACCGCATTATTATAAGTGTGAATATTTACACTCCCATCTGAAATATCTCTGTAAAATCCTCTAATTCCTGGCAGGCAGTCGCAGCTCAGATGCTGCAGTTTTAAAGTTGCATAACACACCACTGTCGCTGCATGGGCTTCATGTTAGTTAGTGTGTTGCTGCAGTGAGGAAGCGTTTCATATGTGTGTGTGTGTACCTGTCAGAATGTTCTTGAACGCCTCCTCCACGTTAGTTGAATCCAGAGCGGACGTCTCGATGAATGACAGGTTATTTTTCTCTGGAAGAAAGCAGAAGGTGTTTAATATCACCAGATTTGAAGAATATAACGGACCTCCTTCATGAAACACAAGCAGAATGAGTTTCAGTGCACATCTAATCGCATTTAGTGGGGTTGTGATCTGATCATTTTTTTAAAATGTTTTGAAAGACTCTTCTGCTCACCAAGGCTGCATTTATTTGATCAAAAATACAGTCAAAAATTTTAAATATTATTACAATTTAAAATAACTGTTTTCTATGTGAATATATAGTAAAATGTAATTTATTTGCTGTAATTTTCAGCATCATTACTCCAGACTTCAGTGTCACATGATCCTTCAGAAATCACTCTAATATGATGATTTCGCAAGAAACATTTATAATTGTTACCAATGTTGAAAACATTTGTGCTGATTAATATTTTTTTTGGAATAATTTTCCAGGATTCTTTGATGAAAAGAAAGCTCTAAAGAACAGCATTTTTTTGCAATAGAAATTTTCATAACATTATGAACATTATCAGTGCATCCTTGCTAAATAAAAGCATTATTTTCTTACTCACCCAGTGACGATTTAATGAAAAAACTTGCACAGATGTTTCATTCTGTTTGTGTGCAATGCAATAATCGGTTCTGATATAGTTCAAATTAATTTCTTATCCTAAATACCTAAAAAAAACAATTTTTATTTAGAAAATTATGAAGCAAATGGCATAATTCAGTAAATTACCGTAAATTAATTTAATTGATTCACTACTAATTAATATAATTATTGAAGTAAATTCATGCAATCATTGTCAGAGCACCCTATTGTCAATCTCAAATGCTGTGTAATTTCACATAAACACAAGGAGCAGCAGTTTCTAATCTCTGGTATTGTCCCCCTCAGGATCCTCATGTATGTGTGTGTGTGTGTGTGTGTGTTCTCTGTACCTGCGAACGCTCTCGCCTCATCGGTGGGAACGGCCCTCAGGTGTCGCAGGTCGCTCTTGTTCCCCACCAGCATGATGACGATGTTGTTGTCGGCGTGATCTCGCAGCTCTTTCAGCCAGCGCTCCACGTTCTCGTAGGTCAGATGCTTGGCGATGTCGTACACCAGCAGCGCGCCCACCGCTCCACGGTAATACCTGCGCAGGTGAGAAACACACTTTAGTGCGGTTCATAAGGTAGGCATCACTATTACTACTGCTCAGGTTTAGCTTTTATTAGTGCTGTCAGTTAAACGCGTTATTAACGGCGTTAACGCAAACCCATTTTAACGGTGTGAATTTTTTTACCGCGAGATTAACGTTCTTTTTGGCCTAGCAAACTTTGTAGTTTTTTTCACATGCTGTTGCAACAACTCGTGATGTTAGAAAAACTACAACACCACACCGGATCTAGCTAGACCGGACACAAAACGACAGGCACGCCGCACACACTTGTTCTGGCTTGCGAGCCGGCCGAAGAGTAGTAGCAGAGAATGTCTAATAAGAGGAGAACTTCCACTCTCAGTAAACTTCCGGCTTCTGAACTGGTTGCAGTTCCACTCCGGCTCCACATGAGGGCGCTCACAGGACGAGTGCAGAATGAATGGAGGGCTATGGCGCTATACCCCTCAATCCACTTTTCTCAGGATATAATTTTTTGTCTAGTAATTTGAATGTTGTATTCGAAAGGAGATGCAAAGAAATTACACATTGCTGGGTGTTAGAGTTTTTAGAGTCACTTATTTGCTTTAAAAAGTCTTTTTAAATGTCAATGACGTCATACACATCGTACGACCAGAGATACTGCTTTACGGCAATCCTTCAGTCACTTTGGTGCTTTCGCACTCTGCACTTTCTTTTCTCTCGAGGCATCGACAACACAGCTGCTAGAAGAGCTTTTGGTTTGTTTTTTTCTGGTCCTGCTTCGGATGCCACGATGCCATCAAACGGTATCTCTGGTTGTAATCAGTCCTTCACTGACCAATCAGCGTTCATTAGCAGAATGCTAGCGTGTTATGGGCAACAACAACTCAACCTGTAAGAAATCGAAAGGACATAAGTACTCGTTCATTCAACTTTCGACCTATAACCCGTGTTGAACTTGCAAAACCTACAATCAAATCTGAGATTTCTCAACGGCAATCGGGTGAAAGAGATTTAGCCGTCTAGCTCCATAGACTCCCATTCATTTTGCACTCATGGCGATCGCCCCCAGTGGAACTCTGGTGGAACTACAACCACAATTCGGTACAATAGGACTTAATAGGGAGTGGCCAGGCTCTCCGTAGACGGGCTCTGGTAGTAGGCTAACGTTACGTTTTGAGTGGATGGCGAGCGCGAGACGCCGAAATGGATGCCAATAAGATTCTGAATGGGAAGTTTACTTTTAAAAAGTTGACAAATGGTTCCACTGACAAGACCAAAGTGATCTGTGTGTTTTGTCGTTGTGAACTGAGCGATCATCGCAGCACGTCCAGTCTGAAACACCACTCGACGCGAATGCGAATTCTCTGATGCGATTATTTGCTTCGGGTGTGAAATTGAACACTACAGTATATGCCAATGTTGTTTTCAATAAAAAAAACATTTGTACAAAGCAAGCCGATCCACTTTTCCATGTTGATCAGGGGCCGTATTCACAAAGCATTTTATCTTACCACTAGGAGTACTCCTAAATCGCACTAAAAGATTTTAGCTAGGAGTTTTCTCTTAAAAGTTATTCACAACGCCTTTCAGACCTACTCTTAGTAAAGAAAAAGGACAACTCCTAAACTAAGAGTGAGTCTTCGTTGCTATGGATGACGTCATTACTCATGCACGAGCTTGACTGAAGTGACCACCTTGATTGGCTGATGATTGTAAGGCGGGAATGATTCCAAACCCCTCCCCTACGATGATGAGTGACAGGTGACAGGTCTGAGAATGTGTGCGCTACACAAGTAGTGCGAAGGACGGAAGATGATGAATAACTGAATGAATAGCCTAAATGAATAAGGAGTAAGGCAACACAAATAGCCTAGTAGCCTAATGAAACATATGGATTGATGCAATATCTTTGCAACATTATTGAATTAATCTGTCACTATATGCCTCTGCCTACGTTTGCAAAGAGAAGAACATTTTAATTTGATTCACAATGAAACGTTACAATTAGTTTACATGCAATGAGTAGCCTAGTTTTGGTTGTTGGTGGCGTTATTGCATCCCTAGTTATGCCTACAATGCACAATTGTTCCCTCGCGATTGGAAGCTCCTGGAGCCGCCACATACGCATTTCAAAACATCGCAGCGTGAAACGCCACAAAAAGCGGTTTGTGAAGGTCTTAGTGAGTCAGGAGTCCTCTCGACTTCTTTTAAGCTGTCCCAGGCTCAGGTGCTACTTTTAGGGCTAAAATGCTTCGTGAATTACTCTTAGTCAAAAAAATGAGCAGTCCTAAAGTTACGAGTGACACGCCCATTATTTTTAGGAGTTGCTCCTAAATTCACCAATTAGGAGCTACTTTTAGCCTTAAAATTCTTTGTGAATACGGCCCCAGAGCATTAAAATTAGAAAAAAATAATGGGACAAAAAGAAATCAAGGGACATTTAGAATTGATAAAAATGTGTGATTAATTGCGAGTTAACTATGACATTAATGCGATTAATCGCGATTAAATATTTTAATCGTTTGACAGCACTAGTTTTTATTTTATTTACCCAGCTAACAGGGAACGTTTCCGGTAAAACTTGTAAGAATTTAGACTATACGCTGGAAATCGTGAGAAATAAAGTCAGAATGTGACATATAAACTTGCGATTGTTTTAAAAAGAAAAAAGGTTTGGATGTCGTTTGAACGATTCCAATTCTGCTTATTGATTCCGATTCTTATCGATTCCTAATTTTGATTTTAATAAGGTAAAAAAAGAAAAAGAAAGTCTTATTGCAAAACATTTAATTGTGGCTGAATCCCATGAACAAAAATAAACAGACTTAAGAACACACACACAGGGATTTTTTTGCCTATGGTTTAAAAATACCTAAATTCCAAGCATTATTAAAGACAAGTAAATTAAAAGTAATTAAAAAAGAACAAATAAACTAATTAGTAATCGCACAAATGAATACAACTGAACAAAGATATAAATAGTGTGTTAAGAGTTTCAGGAATCCGGGTACAGAAACTAATCAAATGTTGTAATAGAGGTCGACTGAAGGCTGTCTTTAGTAGAGAACACAAGTGCAGTTTATTTACCAAACATAAAGTAAAGGCATGAACTCAAAGCAGAAACATGACGCTTATCACAAACAATACTTGACAAGGACACGTGGCAAACATGAGGGCTTAAATACACACAAGACTAATGACTAGACAAGGGACACCGGTGAACAGCGAACCAATGACAACACAGAACACATGGCAGGATCACATGACTAGAACAGGGGTCACATGACAGACATGAAACAAAACCAAATTGTGACAAATGTAAAATAACTCTGCACTTTATAAATAAAACATACATTACAATAATTACAAAGTTATTCCGTCTGAATTTTCTTTGTCTTTTGTTGTTTGATTATCGTTATTATAGAGACGACGGCAGGAATTTTACGCTACTGTCACTTTAAGAGCTGCACGGATCCAATATACTGTTACACGTGTTTTTTTTTTTGTTAACTGTTTATGTTATATCTCCCTTTGCTTTGAACTTTGAGCGTTGTAACTTTGCAGATGTTGTTTTTGCTCAAACAGCAACTTTACACACTAACTAAAGTTAGAAAAGTCAAATCATAATCAACCACCCCTTTAAAGGGCACCTATTATGACTCTTTTCACAAGATGTAAAATAAGTCTCTGATGTCCCCAGAGTATGTATGTGAAGTTTTAGCTCAAAATACCCAACAGATCATTTTTTACAGCATGTTTAAATTGTAATTTTTTGGGGCTCGGAAAAACACGCTGTTTTAGTGTGTATCCCTTTAAATGCAAATGAACTGCTGCTGCACGGAACAGGGGGCGGAGCCTCATGAGCTCACGCTCAGGACAATCTCATCTGATAATATCAGAACAGAAACTCTCAGTTGCGGTGTTCATTTCGACTCGGAGTCGGACAATAATGCCCACAGAGCCAGAGAATATATGCTGTATGGACATAGAACAGGTATAGTTTAGTTTAATTACAGTTATAACTTATTTGTCATCTGCTTTTATCCACTATTAATACAAGCCTGCTGTAGCAAAACCCGTCCGAATGATGACCAAAATATACTGACGAGTTCAGTAAAGTTTATTGTACATCACACAAAAGATGAGCGTTAGTTTTACTCCAGAGAATCTCTGTAAGAGCTGAATAAACACAGTATAAGAAGTGCGCATTAAAGTCTTATCCATAAAGTCTCTCTCTCTCTCTCCCTTTCATTATCATCAACATACACAGCGAAGTACACAAAACACTCGTTACAACTAACAGTAAACAAATATACACACCTTTTCAGTGGGTGCTAAATAAACTGGTAAACCTTATATCCGTAAAATGACTCGAAGAGCTGTCATAAAGAGCGCGCTCGCACTTTCATTTCTTCCGTGTAGGCCTGTCGCGATAGTCAATAAATCAATTAATCGCACGATAAAAAAAAATGAGCTCGATAATTTTTCCGGCCGCGATAATTCCATTTGCATGCTTGTTTGTTTTCCTCGTCTCTCTCTCTACCATGCTCTCTACCAAATAGACTGGATGACCACTCGGTTCCTTCGCGTATATGAGGAGTGAACTCTCTTGTCAGTTGCATGGTCTTTGTGTGGGGAGGCGGAGCCGCGGCGCTTGTCAGTCACATGGTCTTTTTATGGGAAAGCGCCGGCGGGACTGCTTGCGGCGACTGCCGGGAGAGACAGAAAAGACGCTAGTTGTGAGTTAGAGGGAAAAAAAAGAAAAAGATGGAATTGGTTTCAAAGCCAAACGCGACAGCGAGCCCGATCTCATGAAAATGCGTATCTATACCACGAATGTTATTTCTCGTGCCATTTATACGCCAAAAATAGTTTTTGCGTGCATATGATACGCTCTTTATGGCGTGTAATACACACGCACTCCTCACCCCTAATCCTAACCAAGTATTTTCAGTGCGTAGCATATACACGCAATAAAGCGTGTCTCCGTCTTCCCGACAGTAAATTACACAATCACTCGGGCGTTTAGTCGACAAAGTAACAGGACAGTGCAAAATGGTGTGATATGGCCTGTTGAGGCTTTTTTTATTTGTTTACAAAGGTCCTAACTGGCAGTTTTGCCTGTTATGGAATGTATCACGATTTATGTCTGTGCCTAAGCCTAATGTTTAATATTTTTTTGAAGTGCAATTTTGTTTACATCCATTTATTGTTTTTGGTATTTATTCAATTCAATATTTATTCATTTTGTTAACAGACACTGAGAGTCCATTGCTTTTATTGTTTTTGGTTGTTTTGTTCATTTTTTGTGGATATTTAAAATGTTTTCCGTTTTCAATGTTTAATATTCTTTAGAAATAAAAGTTTATAGATCTTTGAAAAGGTGTACCTGCATTGTTATGCCATTATCATTATATTAGATGAAAATGGTCTCAGAACGACAATATTATCGTTTATCGCAATAATTTCTTGGACAATTTATCGTCCAGCAAAATTTGTTATCGTGACAGGCCTACTTCCGTGTCCAGTCACGTTAGGCCTGTCGCTCCGGAGAGTGTAAGCTTGATCACAAACAGTACAGATCCATCCTTGAGTAACAACGGGAGTAAATGAAGACTGCTATGTTCATTCTTACATCCATCAACAACACACCTCAATCGCTTAGGAGACATTCTTGTCTACAGCGGCTCAAGCGTCGAACAATGGCGGACTCTGTGTCCAGCTCCCTCAGGGCGGGTCTAGGCTCAAACTGAAGTGTCACTCAACCGTCGTGGGAGGGGCCTGCTCAATTCTACGTCACACTGCATAGAATCTGAGATCAGCTCGTTCTGAGACAGTGCTTATGATTTATTGAGATTGTAAAAAAAACCACTGGGTGGATTTTTATCATTCTAGGGTGGTTTTGCTCACACACTGCCAACACACATTTATGTTCAAACACCATGTAAAAGTGAATTTTGCATAATAGGTGCCCTTTAAAAATATTTATCCACAAAAGGCGAGCCCAGCAAAGTTTGTGAACCACTGGTCTGCATCAAGGCTTCTGTGATCTGATATAGCCTGTACTCACGCAGAGGTGATGGCCCTGTACCGCTCCTGTCCGGCCGTATCCCAGATCTGAGCTTTTATCGTCTTGCCGTCCACCTGAATGCTCCTGGTGGCGAACTCCACTCCTATCGTGCTCTTGCTCTCCAGGTTGAACTCGTTGCGTGTGAAGCGCGACAGCAGGTTACTCTTCCCGACACCCGAATCTCCGATGAGAACAACTGAGAGCGGACGCACACACACAGACAAAAATATGATATTATTACTCTCAGAAAAAAAGGTAAAAAGCTGTCACTGGGTCAGTACCCTTCAAAAGGGGTCTAATATGTACCATTTAGGTACTAATATGTACACGTTTCGTACCAATATGTACCTTTGAGGGACTTGCATGCACTCTTTAGGTACAAAGGTGTAGCATAGGTGAGTGTTACACTGGTGTTTTGCAAGATGAGAAAGTTTATCTATGTATCATCTTTATATCTCTTTTAATTCCTTTTATAACTGTTTTAATTCCCCTTGCTTTTATTTTGTAAAAAAATATATTGTTATGTTCTCCATGTTTGTCCATGGACTTTTTATTGTAATTCCTTTCTGTGTAAAGCACTTTGAATTACCATAGTGCATGAAATGTGCCGTATAAATAAACTGAGATCTCTCTAAAGTCATGACTTAACAAAATGTTAACATTCAGTTTGGGCTCGGTAAGATTTTGTTTAAAGATATTTAATACTTTCATTCAGTAAGGAAGCATTAAATTGATCAAAAGTGACATATTTATAATGTTACTATATTCTATTTCAAATAAATGCTGTTCTATTCAACATCTTATTCATTAAAGAATCCTGAAAAATTAAAAGCATCACCTTTTCCACATAATATGAACCAGTTTTCAACATTGATAATAATCATAACCGTTTCTTGAGCATCAAATCATCATATTAGAATGATTTCTGCAGGATCGTGTGACACTGAAGACTGGAGGAATGATGCTGAAAAAGTTTAAGTTTAACATATATTCACATAGAAAACAGCTGTTTTAAATTGTAATAATATATTTCACAGTATTGGAAAATATAAAAAAACGTTAAAAAAAAATCTTACCGACCCCAAACTGCTCCTGAGGCACACCAACACTACACATTTGGGATGTCTCCCTTATCTGACCCGTATATTTCTGGTCTTGGAGTCTCTATTAATGAGCTGATGAGTTGAAACAGGCGTGTTTGACTAAGAGTTCAGAAATGTGTAGTATTTGTGTGCCTCCAGGAACAGGGTTGGGAAACACTGCTCTAGAGTACATAAACATACCTAAAATGCCAAATAATGGCTTGATTCAAAGAATATTTGCCATTTTAGGTAGGCCTATGTTAGTCTAAAGGTATGTTTTAGCAGTCTAAAAACTGCTGGGTTGTTTCAACCCAACTTTGGGTCAAATTGCATTGGTTACATTAAAAATGTAAACCAACGGCTGGGTTTGTCCATTTTTAAATTGAATTTTTAACCCAACGTTGGGTTAGTTCATATTTGACCCAACATTGGGTTAACACAACCCAGCATTTTTTAGAGTGTTCAAAACCACCTATAGCTTAAAAAAAAAACATAAATTGAAGCCACCAAAATGGTAATATGAGGGAACAATATATGAAGAGTTCAGATGCAAAAGCCTCTAAGTTTTCTTCTAGAATGATCATTTTTATAAAGATGTATATTTAAGTTTAGTAATTTCACTTAAATGACAATTAATAGGTAATTTGCATTGCCATTTAAGTGAAATTATTGAACATAAATAGACAAGCTTGATAAAAATGATCATTCAGATGGCACTTAGAGGCTTTTGCATCTGAACTCTTCATATATACTATATATATATATATATATATCTATCTCTCTCTCTCTCTCTCTCTCTCTCTATATATATATATATATATATATATATTTAGGGCTGTCAAAAGATTAATCGCATCCAAAATAAAAGTTTGTGTTTACATAATATATGTGTGTGTACTGTGTATAATTATTTTGTATATATAAATACACACACATGCATGTTGTATATATTTAAGAAAATTTTTGATTTTTGTATAATTTATATATAAAAAAATTATATTTATATATAATATAAATTATATATAAATATATACAGTATATGTATGCAAATATTTCTGTGTATTTATATATACAAAATAATTATACACAGTACACACACATATATTATGCAAACACAAACTTTTATTTTGGATGCGATTAATCTTTTGACAGCCCTAATATATATATATATATATATATATATATATATATATATATATATATATATATATATATATAATTTGACTCATCATGCAAGTGTAACAAAATTAATTTTTGAACTTTTTCAGATCTCTCTCTCTCTCTCTCTCTCTCTCTCTCTCTCTCTCTCTCTCTCTCTCTCTCCAGTCCTTTCTTTTCGAAAGCGTTCTTGTTTCGAAGGCCCATTACTCAAGACCCAGTCTGATGCTTCTCTGAAACATCTGTTGTGTTTACCACAGTAAAGGTGAGGTAACGATTGCTGGCGAGCTGTTCCTTTAAGTCAGTGAATGAGTTTGCATTGATTTCCTTCAGCTCAGGGTCAGGGTGAGTGAGATGTCATGAGGGATGGCTGCTGATATCCTTATGTTGTCCTGCTAGGAAGTCAAGGCGAACTTTGTTCCACATATAACGCTGATCTTGTGAAAATCGAAATGTAACAGTTTTGCCGCGTCAGACTTTGATCGGGCGGTGACGTGATACAATCAAAGAAACATAGTAACATCGGTTACAATGTAACAAACCAGCTGGAGGAGATAATATCATGATGTGACCTAATTATTATCATACAATACACTATCATAGAAAGCAGTGCGAAGCAAACAGCCAAAATTGAGCGTCTTTTGTCTTAATTCCCTTCGAAGCATGTAGGGCTACACCAAGATCCTAATTTAAGCACATCTTTAATGCATCATGTTCAATTTCCCATCATTCAGGCCCAGATATCCTGATCCCAGCCGGTGTGAAAGCATGCAGGCCACCATCACACACAGATGTTTAACTGATCGATGGATATGTAGGTTACTGATGCCTCTGCGGGCGTTTCTATGTCAAACACAGTTAAATATGGCATGATTTCAGACAGCTTTCCTGATACAACACACTCTCAAATGCTTGTCTGATCTATGAGTCGAAACAATGGGTGGATTATGAATGATTACTCCTCTGCTCTGTATGAGGGAATGCAGAATTTACCTTTGAACAAGAAATCGTATTCATCATCTCTGTTGGCCATTTTAGAGAAGCCCGCTCCGTCCTGTAGTCCGAGGTAAATCAGATGATGCTGTATTAATAAACTCAACGCAAGAAGAAATAATCAGATGAACACTAAAGACACACACACTGCGCCAGTGCTGCTGTCACACACACCGCAGGAAGAGTGTGATCTGCTCGGGCTGCATTAGAGGAGGAGTCCCGCAGATCATGATCATCTGTCCGGCAGAGGGCGCTATAAACACTGCATTACATCAGGGCCTTCGTGCATGTGTGCTGTGGCAAACCGTGATAGCTTCAAATGTTCACAGTGTTACTCGTAATTTAAAGGGGTGGTCCCTTTTTCAGAAGATGTCAAATAAGTCTCTGATGTCCCCAGAGTGTGTATGTGAAGTTTTAACTCAAAATACCCCACAGATATTTTTATATATCATGTTAAAATTGTCACTTTTTTGAGGGTGAGCAAAAATGCACAGTTTTTTGTCTGTCCCTTTAAATGCAAATGAGCTGCTGCTCCCGGCACAGGGGGCGGAGCTTCAAGAGTTTTACCTCACACACACATGCACTGAAAATTTCAATTATTAACAATTATGATTATAGAGCTCTCTGATTCAATTATTACTAGTAACAGTTATGATTATAGAGCTCTCTAATTCAATTATTACTAGTAACAATTATGACAATTACGCTCAACAAATGAATTTTTACTATTCATAATTTTTTTATTGTGTGTCAGTTCCTTAAATGTCATTTACATCACAGAATGCTCTTGAACACAACGCATATTTTGAGATGTGGTGGAAATCGCATTAGACAACTCTTTATTATCATATGCATGCATATAAGGCGCATATCGGTACAAACCTATAATGCCAGGAAGTATTTATAATGAATTCATCAGGAATCTCAAGCGTTGGAGGAATCAGAGGCCAGAAGGAAATATGTGAGCTGATCTTTCATGACCCCAGTGTTTCCTGTGGCAGACAGGAAGTGATGTGTGACTGCTGAATAAGCTTCCTAGCAGTAGAGGACAAATATGTTATATATTAACATGGTTAGAGATTTGGGTGTTTGCAATTTGGTTTTTGACTTTTTCCTAGAGCTAGGAAGCTGCAATGCATGAACTAATCCAAAGACATTGGCAGCTGGAAAGTCCATATTTTTAAGCAGCTTAGCAAAACGTTTCTAACACAGTTATGCATGCTTTTATGGAAAGTGATGTAAGGTATATATTTTGTGCATTCCCAAAGCATTTACAAACCATGTGTAAATTCATAAGTCGACACCATTGCTGAGTATTTCCTCCTTAAAACTGCAGTGAACCAAAGACAGTCTCAAAAACACGCTTTGAAATCGCTGGTGTTTCTGACGTCACAAACTACCTTGTAACCAATCAGATCAACGTGTGATCGGCAACCAGTGGATCTCTGAGCTGAGTGAGTGAGTGGAGGCGGGGCTCATTTGCATATTCATAGAACCGCGCATACTAAATGAGGCAAGGGTGTCGAGTTACAGTCAAAATATTTTAAAGCATTTTTAAAGAAAAAACATTTAAATATGTCATTTTGATGAGTTTTAAGTGATAAAATTACTGACTACAGGGGGACTTTAAACCGTTTAAACCTATAAGTTAATTTAAACCAATGGTTGTCATTGTTTGTCCATATTTGACCCAAACATGGATTGAAACAATCATTTTTTAGAGTTATTAAAGTTGAAACAACAAATAATTGTTTAATAGTGAGGATATTAATTTAATAAACATGGTGCTAATATTCAGCCTCAGAATGTAAGGTCAAATTGGTTTTATATTTCTTACATTTTCATTTTTCAAAAATTTACCAAATGTTTTTTTAATATATATATATTTGTGAAATATAAAACTGATGGTAAAGTGGACCATGAAATTGAAATAAACCTAAACCTAAAGTGTTTGTTTATTCATTTATTGCTTTGTCAGGTTTTAACATGCTTATTTTGGTCTTAATAAGAGCGTGGAGTGTGAAGATTCTGGGACGGTTGAGAGATTGTTAACGAGGTGAGTCACTTCACTTACCATGGTAACATGCAAATGAAGGCTTTATTTAGATTCCGTCACATGACTCAATGCAAAACTGCGACCAAAGCGTTTTTCTCTTTCATTCTCTGAGAGAGAATGACTTGAAATGTGTCATATTTACTATAAACTGTAATTGTTCCATCATATTTTATGATTAAAAGTTACATTTTGTATATTTTCCATAATGCACATCAGATCACAGTTATTTCTTCTTGACAGCAAATTAAGAGCAAGTTATTACTTTTGTGTAAAAGTCTCAGACAAGTTTCCTTGTTTTATCCTTTATTATCAACAAATAGCATGTACAAGAACATATCCCATAATACCACAGAAGACATTTCACATGCTTCTTTAAAAAATGGAAATAAAGAAAAGAGGGTACATAACCATACATTGTTGAATAAACACAATTAAACATTCCTTTTTATATGAAAGTATTAAACGTACAGCATACTCCAGTTGTTTAAATTGCTTTTCTGTTTTCAGATATTGACATTTTATCAATGCATAGTTTAACCTCCTTCTCAAGCACTGTAAAAAGTCACTTGCCATTTGTGAATTTGCATTTGTGATTATGGAATTTGCATAAAAAGAAAATAGAATTCATAATGAAACCAGCATCCTTTGAGTAAACATCCTTAATATAATAACCTAAGATCACATATATAAATGAACATTAAAATATTCTCAACAATAAAACTCTCAACATCTTTCCAGCAATGCTGGGTATTGCATGTTCTCTTTGTTTGTCCATGGACTTTTATTATACTTCCTGTTTCCGGTTCTGTCTGCCATCTTTGTAGTCCTTCTGTAGTTTTTGTAGTTTTCACGATTATTTGTGTCTTGTTAAGCTTGTGTATTTTCAGCCCTTGAGTTTCTCTTGTCAGTTGTTGTTTGCACCACGTGTCTCTGTTCCTGGTTATTTGTTTATTGTGTTTCTTCCAGTAAAGATCAGATCCTCTCCTTTTCTTCATCTCCCAGCTTCAGTACAGGGATCTCGGCAGGACCATGTTTTGCTCTTCTTCTACATCTGTGTTCCTCCTAACAGACACTAGAGGGTGTCGTATGCATATACTCATGTGTGCTCATGTAGGCCTATATATAGCATTTGAATTTCTCTGAAAGTAATTTTTTTGCAGTTTAGTTTTAATAAATGGTCTGGATGGACTGTCACACACTCCTGAAAACTCTCTTTTCTCTCTCTTTCTTTTAAATGACCCCATCTAGACTTGAAAGTTAAGTCTCTTTGCTCAGGCCAGATTAAACCCCTTGTAGAACATACTTTCTTTAACGGTCGTGAGGCAAGTTTTTGGCCAAATGTAGTACAATATGCAATTTCGGATCTTTTTCACTTCCAAAAACTGTTGTAAACAGTGGCATATTTAATGAAAATGTCCCATAAGATCCAGGCTATTTCAGTTTTCACCGTATAGAGTAAGGGAACTTACTTACTTAGGCTACTTACAGGTTTATATCGTAGAATTTACAGTAGTTTACCGATAAATTTACAATATTTTTTTACAGTAGCCGTTCACCAGTTATTGTGTATATGATATCACTGCACAACACCCATAGAGAACAATTATTAACCTTAGTTTACACAACTAGATCAACTACTGGAACAATCACACTTCATCGCGATTAATCGCATCCAAAATAAAAGTTTGTGTTTACATAATATATGAGTGTGTACTGTGTATAATTATTTTATATATATAAATACACACGTGCATGTATATATTTAAGAAATATTTGCATGTATATACTGTATTTATATTTTTATATATAAATATAAATATTTTATATATAAATACATTTTTATTTTTTATATATATAGCCTACATGCATGTGTGTATTTATATATACAAAATAATTATACACAGTGCACACTCATATATTATGTAAACACAAACTTTTATTTTTGATGCGATTAATCGCGATGAATCGTTGCACAGCACTAAAAATAATATTTACATGTTTGTGTAAGTGTTTAATAATGTGACAGAACAACATAAGTGTTGCTCATTATCACTGGATCGATTTTTGTCGCAGTCTCAGATGTCAAACTTTATTCAAATATTTAATTAAAGATCATCATGACAGACAGACAGAGAAGTGAAGGTAAATAATACATGATGTTCAGTGGGTGCCTGGAAAGGTCCGCACATTAACATTACAGAACATTCAAATGACCTTTTGTTCTGTGGATTTTAAAGGTTCTTAAATGCCAATAAAGGACCTTTATTTTAAGCACTATAATTTAATGTATTTTCCGTTTAAGTGTACAGTAATCTTACATCTGCAGTGTGAGCATTTACTTGCACACATGTCAGCTGTCATTTTTATTGCCTCTTCCCTCCCACTAGAATCACTAAAAATACAACATGCAGCAGAAGCAAAACCAGCCTTTCTTATGCTGAAATACATGGAGGTTTGCATCAGATTCTCAGTTTTTGACAATTCTGCAATTCTATAAAGTAAACAGTAATGACTCCCTGCAGGCTCTGATTCACATAGACTCACTTAAAGGAATAGTTCGCTTAAAAATGAAAATTGGCTCATTTACTCGCCCTCAAGTTGTCCCAAACCTGTATGAGTTTCTTTCCTCAGCTGAACACAACATATATTTTGATTAATGTCTGTAACCAAACAGTTGATGGACCCCATAGGAAAAAAATACTATGAAAGTCAATGGGGTCCAACAACTGTTTGGTTTCCGACATTCTTCAAAATATCTTCTTTTATCTTTGCATTTATTCATCAGATAAAAGCAACGGGATATAACACTCTGAGCACACGAGAGAAACATATTAATGTCACAATAAATACAGAGTGAATGCACATGCAGTGACCCCATATATAAAATACTATTTGCACCTCAATGTAGGCTATTGTATAACAAAACAGTATGCAATAATAACAACATATTCAGTGTTTATGATTATGTTCATTAAAATCATATGGATGCTGCTTTATTGGGACATTACTTGTATTTGACATTACCTTCCCTACACCTACTCCTAGTCCTAACCCTACACGTTAAACACGTTATTCCCACCTTTTGAATATTTTTCAATATATGAATAATATGAATATTATTATTTCGACTCCCTGACAATTATTACCCCCCTCGTAGAAGTCAGAACCTGATTGCCTAATTCTAACCCCACACACAAACCTAAACCTACTATATTAGGGGGGTAATAATCTGGCAGGGGTCCCGTGCTTCGTATCTAATAAAGACAAAAATGCCTGTGGTATAATGCCCTTTTCACAAGATGTAAAATAAGTCTCTGATGTCCCCAGAGTGTGTGTGTGAAGTTTTAGCTCAAAATTCCCCACAGATATTGTTATATAGCATGTTAAAATTATCAATTTTGAGGGTGAGCAAAAACACACCGTTTTTGTGTCTGTCCCTTTAAATGCAAATGAGCTGCTGCTCCCGGCACAGGGGGCGGAGCTTCAAGAGCTCCTGTCCTTTTACCTCACACACACATGCACTGAAAATGTCAAAAACTTTTAGCCTTTTATGTTCAAACCGGAGTCAGAAAGATGGAGAGACTCGAGAAGAAGTGACAACATGTAGACAACATTTCTGAATGGTTAGTTGATGAATTTATGAAGCTGATGTGTAGTTATCTTCTAGTCACTGATTAGCATATTCTGTCTTGATAATCTATAAATCGTGTTCCGGGGGCGGGGTTTATGTAAATTCTAGGGTTGGTGATGTCACTAACCCGGGAGGAATGTGGTGTAGTCTCTACCAGCCGTTTGTTGTAGTCCTTAAAAAGTGATTTCTTTAAAAGCAAATATCTCCCTTTGCTTTGAACTTTGAGCGTCGTAACTTTGCAGATGTTGTTTATGCTCAAACAGCAACATTACACACTAACTAAAGTTAGAAAAGTCAAATCATAATCAACCACCCCTTTAAAAAGCAGATTCAAACTCGGGTCGGTCGCATCTAAAGCTAATGTAACCCCAGTCTCCACGCCATTGATCCGGTTATCAGATTTATTATAAACTGGCGGGCGGAGTAAGTGTAAATCAAGGATGGCTATTTGCATTTGGTGTAAATGGACACTCCGATATGGTATTTTTGTATATCCTGAATATAATATACAAGTTATCTATAATATATTGACAAATTGATCATATCAATGGTTAAATGAATCTGCAGCAGTCAGGAAGAGCTCTGTATGTTGTTTATGTTAATTATTATTGTAATGTCATGTGCTTTGAGACATGAGGTAGTTCATGTGTGTTCATGTGTTTTGGAGGAGACGTGGCTTTGGAGACGCTCTGAAGGAAGGGTGGGATCTTATGCTTTCAAAACTAGCTTTAGTTTTCTATTTCACCCAATAAAAAGAACATACAATTTTGGCAAATTTTTAGCTGTACTAAACACAGAGAACTGAAGAAAAAAAACTCAGGATCTGCAGGTGCAAATGAATGAGAGACACTCTTCACTCTTCACATGGCTTCATATTAGCGTCTCTGAGGACGTCAATCCCCTGACAATAACCCGAAAGAGAACGATTTCTCATCCAGAGAGAAGAGAGCAGGTAGAGCAGAACATCTATCTGATACAAGCCCTTAATAAGTCAATTATGTGGGTAATTAAAATGACAAATCTGACCCATTTTACACTGAAAAAAAGATGTCAAAAATCACGTCATGTTCTAGATTCCTGCAAGTTAATGCACAAGGGATATGAGACGTCTTACCTCAAGTATATTTGGAATAATGTCATTCACAATGCCGCGGGATTTATTACATTTGTCAAAATTAAAGGGATAGTTCACCCAAAAAATGAAAATTCTGTCATCATTTACTTACTCTCTGTACGAATTTCTTTGTTCTGTTGAACACAAAAGAAGATATTTTAAAGAATGTTGGTAACCAAGCAGTTTAATTACCCATAATCTTCCAAATATCTTCCTTTGTGTTCAACAGAACAAAGAAATTAATTCAGGTTGGGAACAACATGAGAGGGTTTACTAGAACATTGTTTCACTTTCAGTGTTGGTAAGTACCGAAAATACCTAATGGTGTTGGTGCAAGAGATTACTTGTGTATACTTTGCATTTCAGGTGTGGTGTGGTGTGGTGTGTGTTCCTTGGCCAACTGGTTTGGCTGCCATGCATGAACACCATGCTGGTTTCTCTTTCTCATGTTTTGTTTTTATTTTTTATCAGCTTGCATTTTCTTATTAAATAATACATTTGTGTTAGGCATAAATAGTAATGTTGATACTGCATACAACATTCAAGTAGTTTAAGGCCCAATCCCAATTCTACCCCTTCACTTTCCCTATACCCCCCTGTTTTGCGTGTTCCCGTGAAGGGGTAGGTTGTCTCGATTCTCTTTTGGTTGGAGGGGTAGGGGTAGGGGGAAGGGCCAGATAGCCCTTGAAACGAAGATTTTTCGGGACCACACTTCAAACGAAGGGGTATGAGAAATGTCCCTGCCTGCATACACCGGCTACAGAGGCAACATGACTGCCAATAATCATTTTCTTTGTCACATTCAATCTTGTGTTCATATTTACGGCCATGTTCTTCAAAGAAACGTTTGCAAAAAAATCGCTGAAGTTCGTTAACGATAGTCCGGCAACATACAGTATTTTCATGTCTGATAACTGGTGAATGTAATTGCGGCAAGGAATTGGCTTATCTTTTACCGTACGTCTGCTATGAACGCATTGTTTTCTTGTGGTTATATGTGAACACACAGTGCTTACACAGTTTCGTGCTTTTTGAAACATGATCAACCAGTCTTGTATGTTCTTTATCAAACAGGGACACCTGAGGAAACCCGGAGGCTCATTCGTTTTCACGCTGACAACGAGCAACGTTTCCCGAAGTCCAAAAATACTTAGGCGTCGAAGATATCGTCATCTCCGTTGTTTTCTTCGAACTCCAGAAGAAAAATGCAAAAAAATAGCTGTAACCCACACAATTGAGATGACAAAAGCTGACGACAGCATCTTGGAAGTTTGTGATAAACATTGGCCCGTCTCCTGTGACGTAGGCGCTAGCGACGACGTATAATGACGTGTAATGGTCCCATTTCTTAGGGGAATATTTTCACCCCTACGCCTTGCCACTCTGTTTCAAGGGGCAAGGGTAAGGGGTAGGCGAAGGGTTAGGGGTAGGCGAAGGGGTATAAAATAGAATTGGTATTGTGCCTAAGTAACTAAATTATGTTTTTCCTCACTAGACGCTATAGTACACTTGCTGTGTGGTAAATGTTGTTGTTGTTTAAGACACACTTATACTCTTTTTGCTTGAAGAATATTAAAACCAAATATAATTTCATACTTGGTAATTTCATGAATATTTACTTATCGAACGGTATTGGTCAGAGTACTGAAGTTTGGGAGCCCTACAATCCATGCGGTTGGGTATCAGCTTTATGGGTAGAATGGTTCATTTAAATGTATTCAGTCTTCTCATCTGCTCGGCGCCACATTGTATAATCAAATATTTATCTGTGATCATCATTATCATACAGAATGCAGGATTTCTTTGGTTAGGTAACTTTCTGCTGGGTTTTTTTTTTTTGGGGGGGGGGGGGGGGGATCAACAAAATGCTTTTTCTTAACATAAAACACACAGCTCATATTTATGCCTAACACAAATGTATTATTTAATAAGAAAATGCAAGCTGATAAAAAATAATGAGAAAGAGAAACCAGCATGGTGTTCATGCACGACAGCCAAACCAGTTGGCCAAGGAACACACACCACACCACACCTGAAATGCAAAGTATACACAAGTAATCTATTGCGCCAACACCATTAGGCATTTTCGGTACTTACCAACACTGAAAGTGAAACAATGTTCTAGCAAAAAACTTTGCTAAATTATCGACTACAGACAGCCATGAACATGCAAAACGTTCATGGATGTAAAATGCATGTTGAATTAGGGCATAACTGATTTTAGTCTATTTTAAATCATGTGCATGGTTTCACAGATTAGCACAAAATGCTTTTTCTTAACATAAAACACACAGCTCATGTTCCTTTTAACCACGTGATAAACTGGAGACGATTCATATTCCGGGAAATTCCTGAGCAGGAGTGACATCCTCTTCATATCCAGGTATAAATACAGTACTGTACAACTCCCTTTTCTACAAACAACTTCAGAAGAGTTTTGCGTTGACAACTCTTGAATGTCTTGAAGGATGTAAGTATGATGAATAAATGCTTTCTTAGAGGAAAAAAATCTGAAAAAATATTTTGAGAATACACTTTTGAGCAAAACATTACGTTATGCAATTTTATTGTTATAGTTACATTAAATATACATATTTTTTGCTTAGACAAGTTAGTTGAGCAGAAATTTTATTTATTTCCATGTGAAATTTTTTTTTTTTTTTTTTTTTTTTTTTTTTATTATTTTACAATAATTTACAGAGTTTTGAAAATGGAAGCATCTGAAAAACTGCTGTCGGCACGACTGCTTTCCCTGCTTAAGAACGGACAGTGGGGAAAAGAAGATGTTGTCAAGTTGTTTAAAGCCCTCGTGGAGCAATTTTATGGTGATTTTCACACATGGATGATGAAAATCCTTCATCAAGTGGAAATTCACAAAATCAGAGCGTCGGATTTGACTTTCCTAAATGACGATAAAGTCCCTCAGTTTGTTGATAATATTGAGGCCAAAATTAATGTCATAACCAAAAACACTCGTGAGAAATCATTGGATGAGATTTTGAAGGAAATCGGTGAACATGCAGATATTGATGAAGAAATGATGGCACAAGTGACTGATATTGTGTCCCCTGAATCTACATGTCCACCAAACCTACAAGAAATAAGAGAAAAATTGATAACGCTCTGCAATGCAGTAGAAAACACAATGAAGATTAAACCTCGAGTGACTCAGATGGTGAGCTGGTGCGTTCTCGTTCTTTCTAAATCAAGTTGTCTGGTTCAGGTTGGAACAGGAGAGGGAAAGTCGTGCATCGTGGCAATGTTTGCAGCATATCAGGTCATGATGGGAAAAACCCCTGATATCATCTCCAGTTCTCCTGTACTTGCTGAACGAGACGCTGAGGAATGGTCTGCATTTTATAAGGAACTTAATATAACCGTTGACGTCAACACCAATAAATCCGAAATCGAGCTGAAGAAGTGCTATGAATGCCAGGTGGTCTATGGTACGACTGTCAGTTTTGCAGGTGATTTTCTGAGACAACGCTTTCAACGAAAAGACGTGAGACCTAAGAGAGAGTTTCAGTGTGTTATAGTAGACGAGGTGGATTCACTAATGTTGGACAAGGGCGTTGAAGTGGTCTATTTGAGCAGCGAGATCCCACTAATGGAGTCTTTCAATGGAATACTGTCTGAAATTTGGCTAATCATCAACCAGCTGAAGTGTTTAAACACTGGAGAGATTTTAGGGCCCATTCAGCTCTTCTCTCAGATTCTGTCCGAAATCATACATGAAAATAAAAACATTGATCAGCTCAGGATTGTGCAGACGGCTGTGGACACAGGAGTTATGCCTGTACAATCCTCAAAGCAAATGCATGAATACATGAGAAATGTTTTTAAATGCCTGGATAATGCAAGCGTTGTGCAAATGGTGGCATTTTTAACCATGTTTGTGAGAAATTTCCCTGAGTATTCCTTCAAATTATACCAGGAAGGGCCTGATGGAAATTTACAGAAAATGAAAGAGATTATTCCAACGGATACAAATAATAGACAAGAAATATCAATTATTCTCCTGGAGTGTGGAAAATGTCGTGTTGTGCACTTTGAGGAGGACGGTTCTCTAGAGCCGTCACTGAGGAAAAGGATTAAAAAGGCTTGTCAATCTGAATCACCAGAAGAACTAAATAAATCTCGCATCCCAAGCCTTGAAGATCTCATTAATGGCAAGATGAAAACGTGGATTGGAAGTGCTCTGCAAGCCACGAAATTGACTCTGGGCCACGAATACGTCCTTCATGGAGATGGAGTCGCTCCGGTTGATTTCAGCTCCACTGGTGTTGTGCAGAACAACATGAGGTGGGGGGACGGACTTCAGCAGTTTCTGGAGATGAAACACCAAACTAAACTGTCCAACATGACTCTCATAACAAACTTCATGTCTAATGTGGGTTTGTTCAAAAAATACCCAAACCAGATCTATGGGATCACGGGAACCTTGGGGGACCAAACAGAGCTTGACATGCTGAAGAAGCTCTACAACGGCATTGAGACCTGTAAGATTCCCTCATTCAAGCGAAGGAAACTTTACGAGCTGGAAGGCTTGGTTGTACCTGAAGAGAAGGAGTGGATCACGATGGTCTGTAAAGTTGTTCAGGATCAAGTGACTTCCACAGTCTATCGAGGTCCACGAGCAGCTCTCGTCATCTGTGAAACAATCAACCGTGCAGAAATGTTTCATACGGCCCTTTCAAAAACCATCTCAAAAGACAAACTAAAACTCTACGTGAATAACAACATGGACAACTCTACAATAACAGATTCAGTCATTCAAGCCGGGGACGTCATCATTGCAACTAATCTAGCAGGTCGAGGGACAGACCTAAAGGTTTGTGAAAGTGCAAATGAGGCAGGAGGTTTGTTCGTGATGCAAACCTTCTTACCGCTGAACGTTCGCGTTGAACAGCAAGCCTTTGGACGAACGGCACGCCAAGGGAGTCCGGGATCTGCTCAAATCATCATGTGCACCAGTCACTTCTCTGACTCGGTTAAACTATTGATGGGTGAAAACACATCTCTCGCCAACTCACTCGACCGTCTGGACAGTTTTACCAGACAGATGTCACACGAGGGTGTGTTTGAGGAAGCGGTTAAATGCTACCTGGAAAATCACAGCTCTCAAAATCATGAGGCAATGGTTTCAGCCCTAGTGGAGCTCTTAACCATAAAGTCAAGTGATCTGGAAAAGGCGAAAGATGTCAGGAATGCCGGGGTGAATAAAAGACTCTCTGGGTTTCTTGAAAAAGACATTCCAGAAATCATAAAAAAGGAAGAGCTTTTTTCTGTTTACCTTGAAGTTTTGGACAATGTTTACGAAGATGATGTTTTCTCTGACCAGCGTGATGTTATTGTGCCCTCTCTTCATGAGTGTTGGGGTTTGTGGCTCTTGATGTATTTCAGTGAGGAAAATCCCACTGGGAAAAGCCTGGCTTTGTTGAAGGAACAGCTGAAGGTGGACTTGTCCAGTGCAAAGCAGAAACTTTTGAGCAAACAGTCCCCGTCCTCCATGGTCTACTATTACATCAGGTCTGGAAACAATCTCCGTGAGAAGGGTCGCTTTGCAGAGAGCATTGAGATGTACAGCAAAGCGTTGGAGGACGGTGCATCTGGGGAGATTATTCCTCTCTATAATCGTGCACTGGCTACTATTATGAAGAAGGATGCTGGCTATATTCCTAAATCTTTGGCTGATCTGGAAAAGGCTGAAAAGGCAATTGATTCATACAAGTCACATCTGGCACGTGTTCATGCTTGTGTGAAATTATCAAGACAAGAGCAGACAACAACAGAAGGTGATTCTTCGCTCACCAAGCAGTTTCTATTGAAGTGTAAGATTGTAGACCAACTCAAGATGAACATTCAAGATGCTGTAATGAAGTTAAAGAGGGCTGAGAGCAGAGGAGGAGACGTGAATCTGACTGAAAAACATTCAGTTTTTCTAAACGAAGACACTTTGAAGAGGGCTATAAGCAGACGAGATTTGAGTCTGCCTGAAACGCTTGCCCTTTTTGCGATAGATGGCTTTATAAAGAGGGCTAAAATCAGACGAGGAGATGTGAACTTGGCTGAAAAATTTGCACTGCTTTGCACAGAAGATGATGGGAAAAGGGCTGAAAGCAGAGGAGAAGATGTGAACCTGGCTGAAAGACTTACACTTTTGCTGTTCCAAGACTCTATTCACAGTTCTATAAGAATTCTCGGAGAGATGCTAATGGAATATGAACATGTCATGTCATTGGGTCTTGACACCATTTTCTTTTTGGACACCACATTTTCTTTCAGGGGCTTTTTGTCAAGGATATTTAGATAATAAGATATGATATTTAGATAATAAGATAAGGGGCCCTATTTTAACGATCTAAGCGCATGGTCTAAAGCACAGGGCACAAGTTCATTTAGAGCATATCCGAATCCACTTTTGCTAGTTTAACAACGGGGAAAAATGGTCGGTGCTCCCGGTGCATGGTCTAAAAGGGCTGTCTCTATTCTCTTAATTAGTAATGGGTGTGTTTTGGGATTTACGTGCGTTAAACCAATCAGAGTCTCATCTCCCATTCCCTTTAAATGCCAGTTGCGCTCGCGCCATGGCGGATTCGCTAATTACATGACGGAATTTGATAGTGGAAAGACCGAAATCGTCTCCAGAGCGCAAATGGATCTGCTCGTGCTCGAGGTAAAAGTGCGCAAGCAGAACATCTACAGGACAAGCCGGATTCCACCATATAAAATATATTGCGATAAAAAATATCACGCCATTGACTTAAGGGGCCCTATCTTGCACAACGCGCATACACTTTGCTTCTCTCATCTACACAGACGCAGGCAGCAGTTCCAGTTTTTGCAAACCATACATTATTACAAGGAAAAATATTACCACATGAGGGAAATCATTGTTGTGTTCATGAAGATGTGAAAAAATAGGCATAAATCTAGCTTACACATTTACCCAAATTATTATACGCCTGTTTAACTGAAGCTAATTTGGGTGTGTTTCTCTATCCCCATACAAACGGCAAATCCGCCGTTATAATAGCAATCCGCCATGGAACAAGCGCGCCTGCTCTTAAAGGGAATGTGAGATGACGCTCTGATTGGTTTATTTCACGTTCCGCCCAAACCACAGCTATGAATAATGAAGCTACTTCAGACCAACCCACTTTAGATTTGCGTCAGGCGCAAGAGTCATTTATCCCGCCGGTATAATAGCAACAGCGCCCAAGACCCGCCCACAAAGTTACTTGCGTTTCGCGTTTGATACTTGCGTTTCAGATCGTTAAAATAGGGCCCAAGGTGTCTTGAAATGTCACACTTTTCGTAATATGCTGTCAGTTTTTAACCGTGCTGTCAATACGGTATCAAGGGTTTCTTATTCCTATGACTTCATATTTACACAAGTTCTTCATGCTGATGTAAGCCAGACGGCTCGGCATAGATTGACTAGAAATGTGTCTCTTAACAACATAATTTAAATTAATCTAAAACTTGTAAGTTATGAAAGATGTCATAAATGTTGCCTAACCAAAAAAGGATACATACTCAAATATTGTCCTGCACCATGTTTATGGTTAAAAAAGAAAGATATTATGTTGTGTATTTATGTATATGTTTATGTATGTAATGTTTATGTATGGTATATGTACAAGTAATTTAAGTGCAAAAACTGAATCTTCATTTAATGGAATTATGTAAAAAAACAAACAAAACAAAAACAAGGACATTTGTCTTTGTCTCCGTATAATTTCTGATGTGACTTTTGTTCGATGGTTTAATAGAATGGCGATACTTCTTCACAAACAATATTTAGGAGTAGCCGACTGTAAACTAAGTTGAATATTAATATAAATTGAATGCAAACTAAAATGAATATTTAATGTCAATTTACCTGTTGTCCTTTATTTGTTCTGAGCTCCTCCGTTTCTGACTGTTGATTAAGAGTTGTTTGTTTGGTGCCTGTTGGTCAAACACATTGAATAATGCTGCGTGTTTCGAGGCACTTTCAGTGATGATTTGTTCCAGAAACATTTTTTGTTACGCTGGTTGAAAGTCACTTCACATCCTGATAGCAACGTTAAGTTCAGTTGAGTTAAGTGGTCTAAATGTATTTTTATGTATATTAATATATCGTCTGTGTAAGGTTAGGGTTAGGACCAAAAAATGTTTGCCCAATCATTGCCCTCCGTTTGCAGTGTGTGTGTTCACTACTCACTACTCATGGTGTGTGTGCACTAACTGGATCGGCTAAATGTAGAGGACATCTGCGACCGTCCAGACTGCACTCTACTCGACTCTGACAGCTGCTGAAAAAGGTTTGAATCAACGATGAATCAGTTTTGACTGCTAAATTCTGCATTATGTTTTGCAGTGTGTACATCCGAGGGTTAAAGTCATCGGTTAATTTCTTGATTGCCGTTCTGACAGTGTCCACCTGGACGTTTTAGTCATATTTGCTAATTATCCTTAATTATTGCCTTGTTTCGATCCGTTTTCCTGGGAAATTGATTGTTTTATTTTTTTTATTTTATCATCGTTATTTTGTTTTAAGGAGCTAAAAATGGTGCTTAACCTTGAATGACATGGCAATAAAATTATATCACAGTATTTTGGCAGTAAAATTATGGGCGTTTTTTTTTGTGTTTTTTTTTGGAGTGGGCGGGTTTTGGTGAGCTTTTGGGCTGGAAATCACAGTCCCAATCTGGCAACACTGAGTATGGGTTACCATACTTGTCACTTTCACTTTTTCACTTTCACTGACCTGCCTGTCCATTAGAATTAACACAGTAACTTACGTTGTGGCATTACTGTCGAGTCCATATCATAAAAGTCTTTTTGCAAAGCCTGCGCCGAAATTGCGACTGATTTACCAAAGAATCCACAGTGAAATGTACCGAATTCATACAAATAAATGATGCTCGACTGAGACATTCACATTGTTTAAAATAAATAACCACATGCCTAGCATTAGGATTCTTTGGAAGGCAATGTTATTTTTAGTCCGTTCGTCTCTCCTCCTCATCTCATTAACATGCGAGTGGGCGTGGCCAAAGTTGCGATGATAAAGGTATTTATCTTCTTCTGCAAAGGCGCTCTTTCATCTATCTATTACGTCATTAATAGGCACATTTATGGCTTGGTATCAATAAAATATGTTTTGGGAGTAACAAGGAAGTTTTCAGTTCTGAAACTTACAAGATATTCTTATAGTATGATGACCTCTTAAATGTCAATGAAAAATGTATTTCTCAATTTATGACCCCTTTAAAGGTTTTTCATTGAAATAACTGTTTCTTAGTTTTTTAGATAAATTTGATTTTATGTTACAATCTTGTGTTGTAGGCAGGCCTAAATGAATGTGTGTTATCTTGATGGTGTTTAGTATCTGTGTACACCTAGCTATATTTTAGGATTTTCCTCAGCTTGTGGAAGAGCTACTTGTAATGAACTTTGATTCTTCGTGTGGTTTTCCCTTTAACACTAGTTGTTGTCACTATAATATAAAAGTATTAAATAGATTTTCATTTGGTATATTAACATAATTTCAGTTAAATAAAATATTTTTAAAAAAATCAGCAAATTGAAGTTTAATATGTAAAACTTAAAATGTTTCTACCATACTTTTTATGGTAACGGCCTAAAGTCCAAGCAACCACAGCTACTGTAGTTTATTTTAGTGGATGTGAGTTTCGCTCACAGCACAATACATCATATTGTGTCAAAGATGCATGAATTCTCCAGTGGCTGACAGGATATTCATAAACTCCTGCATCATCTTGAAAACATGTTGAGAATATTCCTCATTATGGCTGGAGTGAGAGATGATAGTCAGCAAGTTTAGCGAGCGCGTGCGATACAAATACCGCGCAGTCTGTTCCTCTTCTCACCGTTATCCATATTAAATTCAGAGGGAAGTTTAAAATGGAGTTGTAATATGATACTGTACCAAAGGGTAGATTTGATGATGGATTTCATTAGCTGTAAAGGCAGACGGGACCGCGGGTCAGCTGTATCCCAGAGAGAGCCCAGGGGTGATTCACTCTCTGAGCCAAAAATACTTCATGACAGCCGCAGCTCCTTTGTGCTTTCCGTATGACCGTAGCACATTTACAGTGCTGGACCCGGAGGACTACACACACACACACACACACACACAATGAGATTCCGCAGATAACAGGAAATGTTCTTAGAGCTTTAGCAAGGTTCTCTGAAAGTTATGAACACAGTCGTTCTTCCAGTAAAATGTATAGATCGTTTATTTATATGTGAATAAACGTTTATTTATGTGAACATTTATATGTTCGTTTATGGTTATGTGGTCTTTACTAACATAGAAAAAAAATGTGCACAAAAATGTTAGCTAATTATACACCGGGTTTCACTTTTTTTTAAACGTTACTTGTTTCAAAACTGGATGTTTTGAACGTCCTGAGAACGTTCAGAAATAACATTTCCATAACTGAATCAAAATGGTCTTAGAACAGTTTTTATTAGCTGGGACATCACAGGGACATCTAGAGAACTATCATCTTATCATGCAAACACCCTACTGTAAATCAAAGTTTTATAGTCATTATACAGATTTGAGAGGTTATTGTACATATATTATATTATATTAACCTAGATTTTTCCAATACTAGCTTGGCAATAAGAGTGTTGGGTCTGTTTGAACATTAGAATGAACACATTTTATAGCTAGTAATATATGAAATTGACTAAATACTTCTGGAGACACTCTGCTCTCTGATGAAATCAATATTCCTGCCAATAGGCCAATATTGCAATAAATAAATAAATAAATAAATCTTAAAGATTAGGCTATCTTGTCTTGTTTTCCAGTAATAATATTCAAACATCCTTAAAACAAGATTACTTGAGACACGAAGGGATGATGATGATGATGATGTTTCAAATGTGTTTTGTATACTGTATTTCTAGGCTACAAAT
>NC_137128.1:45194906-45212406 GCF_949319135.1 Squalius cephalus | reverse complement strand
GATTATTTTGAAGTATCTCAGCATATTGACTTCCCAACACATTCTCACTCTCATACTCTCGATCTGCTCTGTACTGTTGGTATTGACAATGTGCATACTCATGGTCATGATCTGGGCATCTCTGATCATAAACTAATTCTCTTTGATTTCTCACTCCCCATTGTAAAACCTATAACCAACACTATCATATCCTACCGAAATCTGAAAACTATAACTGTTGAAAATTTCTCCGCTGCCATTGCTGTTTCTGCTCTTCCTTCCTCACTCAATCTGCTGTGTCCTGATGAGATAGTTTCTACCTATGATAAATCGATTGGTGATGTATTGGATGAGCTTGCTCCTTTAATAACTAGAACTGTTCCGTCTACTCATTCCTCTCCTTGGTTTACCCCTGAGCTCAGAGTTCTGAAAACTCAATGTAGGCGTCTTGAAAGACTCCACAACAAATCCTCCCTTCTTGTCCACGCCATAGCCTATTCTGATTCAGTAGTGAAATACAAAGAAGCACTTAACATTGCACGCTCTAACTATCTTTCTACTGTTATTAACAAAGCTAAATGCAAACCTAAAGCTCTTTTCACAGAAATAAATAAACTGGTCAAACCGTCCACCGTAGCTCTTACTGGTTCTGCTGATCTTTGTGAAAGTTTTCAGTCTTTTTTCCTTCAAAAAATTGACAACATTTATCAGTCGTTTTCTTCTACTGCAGCTACCCCTTCAACTCCATATTTGATTGGTTGTCCGCTAGACACTTTTTCACTCACTAATACATCTGTGGTTGAAAAATTGATTAACAAATCAAACTCTACCTCCTGTACACTTGATCCTATTCCAACATACCTTCTAAAAACTCATTTGTCTTTACTCATTCAACCTATTACCCACCTTATTAACAGGTCTCTTGCCACTGCCACTGTTCCGCTTAATCTGAAAGTAGCGGCCATTACTCCAATCCTCAAGAAGCCCGGCCTCGACAACGCCATTCATAGCAATTATAGACCAATATCAAACCTCGCTTTCGTTGGCAAGCTACTTGAGAAGGTAGTTGTGGCACAACTGCAATCACACTTAGAGAGACATAATCTCTTTGAACCTCTTCAATCTGGTTTCCGTACATACCACAGCACAGAAACAGCTCTTCTAAAAGTACTAAATGATCTCCTTCTGGCTTCTGATTCTGGTGCACATAGTATCCTGGTTCTCCTTGACCTCAGTGCAGCATTTGACACTGTGTGCCACTCTACACTTATCTCACGATTGTCTGCAATAGGCATCACGGGTGCGGCACTTCAGTGGTTGACCTCGTATCTATGTGATAGACAACAATTTGTTAAGATAGGTAAGAATCGTTCACGCTCTGTGTCTGTTTCTCACGGTGTGCCCCAAGGCTCTGTACTTGGCCCGCTTCTATTTCTAATCTACTTGCTACCGTTAGGTCAGATCATCAGACAGCATGGCCTCAATTTTCATAGCTATGCTGATGACATTCAAATTTACTTCACAATCAATCCCAACTCATCATTTCCACCCTCTTCAGTTATCTCCTGCCTCCACGAACTTAAAACATGGATGTCCTCTAACTTTCTACAGCTTAATGCTGGTAAAACCGAAATCCTGTTGATTAACCCTAGATCACAGGGCTCACCAAGACATGACATTTTTATCGATATAGATGGTATTGAGATTAGGCCTTCAAAAACTGTACGGAATTTGGGAGTTTTGTTCGACCCCACGCTCTGCTTTCACTCACACATTAGTCAGACTGTCAAATCATGCTTCTTTCACCTGCGGAATATTGTGCGTATTCGCCCATCTCTTACCTTTATAGATGCAGAAACTGTCATTCACGCTTTCATCACTTCCAGATTGGACTTCTGTAATTCATTATACAGCGGACTACCCACCAAAGCAATACACCGCCTTCAAATGGTACAAAACTCTGCTGCACGAGCCCTCACATATAATAAAAAATCTGCCCATATCACTCCTATCCTTCAACAACTGCACTGGCTTCCTGTCATAAACCGCATCCAATTCAAACTGTTGGTCCTAGTGTATAAAGCCTTCCATGGCCCGGCACCCAAATACCTTGTTGATTTGGTACAGCCATATCTTCCAACTCGGGTCCTTAGGTCCAGCACTGAAAACCTACTCGTAGTACCCCGGGTCAGACTCTCTACGGTGGGCGGTAGGGCTTTTAGTGTTGTTGGCCCAAAGCTTTGGAATAAGCTGCCCCCGAATCTTCGTGCGGCCGACAACATCTGGTCTTTCAAAAAACAACTTAAAACTCATATCTTCAAGCTTGCCCAATAAATAAGTATCCTCGACACTGTTTTCCCTGTTCCCCACTTTCTCAGCCCTATTTGCTACTTACTTTGTCGTAATTGTATGCTTTGATAGTACAATATGTTTTTCTTTGATTCATGTCAATTGTTTGTCTGTTATAAGCAGATGGTCTTTGTATCTGTTTGCTTGCTGTTTGTTTGTTATTTGTATTGCATTGTGAAGCGACCTTGGGTTCTTGAAAGGCGCTATAGAAAATAAACATATTATTATTATTATTATTATTATTATTGATGTTCCTCTATTGAGGCTGTTTGATAACCAAGGCAGTTTTGTCTAAATGACCTTGTCTAAATGTGTACAGTACGTACAGTATAGATGCCCTTTGACCTGGCCTTAACCCTTTAGGTATTATTAACTGCGCTGTCTTTGGGACAGGAATCAGCTTTCAGCGCACAAATCCCAGCCTAATAAAGTCAGAGGGAGGGAATTCCAGTCTCTATTTACTGCTGATTAACATTGGGAAAGCCAGAGTTGTCCAGGGCCTTTGCTGGAGCGCGGACTGTTATACATGCCTTGTGCTTTAATGCTGCGGTGAAGAGTTGACCTGATTTACTTCACTTTTATGTGGTTTATTGATCCACAATGTTTTGAGATCCCGATCGATCCATGATTTACTGTCCTGTCTTTCTCTTTATTCACAGAACGGCTTTTCCTGTCACGTTCCTGCTGGAAATAGCAGCTTTTAATCTTTCCTCATGCTCGATTATCTCAGCGATGCCTGAATATGACGCCGCGTGTGGAATCAGCCACAGAAGAGTCCATAAAAACAGCAATGCAACGTTCGTGTGAAGATGTGGACGTCCTCTGCTGGATCTCTGATATCTGAGCGTCCACGACAGTTTTGTGCATTGAACAAATTTCATTTTGTTTCATTGCAATTTGTTGCATCTGTCTGATTTCTGCATCTTGTGAGGTGCTGATGACATGTTCACCTGGATGAGTCAATCAAGTGATTGTATTGCTCCCAGAGACTTCTGATGTGTTTTATTTAAGTAAGCATCAACTTTGTCTCGGATTTGTCTCCCAAAAGGACACAGAAGAGTCAACAGTTGTCGTGCATTAGGAGTGTATAAAGCTATGAATGTGGAGCAGCTCGGATCATTTGATGAGAAACGTTCGAGTTCATATCGAGACTTTTGATTGCATATAATACGCAGTTTGAGACTCTTCACGTGTCACTGTATAAAAACATAGTTGGTTTAACTTAAAAAAGTAAGTTACCTTAAAAATTTGAGTTGATACAATGAAGGAGATTGGTTTGATCAACTGAAACTCAAAATATTGTGTTATCTGAACCACATGAATTCTCTACGTTGATTTGATCACAGAAAAAATATATCAATATTTTTTTTACAGTGTGAGGAGGAGATGCAACTGAGATATTGAAGTGATTTTTTTTTTTTTCATTCCTACGCAATCCTCGGATTCGCTTCATCTTTTGAACTGATAAGATGAGTGAGAGTCCTGTGCTGGAGTACGAGCTGCTGTCTCTGGCTCCCGTCTCGGGCCCCGGGGCCACCGCTGGGCTCCTGCTGGCTCAGGACTCTGAGCAGAACACAGCGCTGTGTTTTGTGGGGCTCCTGCTGCTGTTTCTGGTGTTCCTGCTGGTCCGATGTTTCCGGATTATTCTGGACCCGTACAGTAGCATGCCGTCCTCATCCTGGTCTGATCCCAAAGACGCTTTAGAGAGGGGACAGTTTGATCACGCGCTCGTGTAGATCATGCACCACTGCAGAGAGAAGCACAACTCAAGGGCATATTTTACCTCCAAATACAACAGGTAATTTTTTAAAGTATTTAATTTGTATTATTTATGCATGTTTATTTAGTTATTACATTAAATTATCTTAATAATAATAATAATAATAATAATATAATATATAATTATAAATATTGTAATATTTTTTTTAATTTTGGCATTATTAAGCACATTATCCACCCCTGAAATGTTCATTGCTGTATTGCAAAAAAAACAATGTTCTTAATTAAATTGTTAATATCTATAGTAGTTATGGCCTTTAAATTATGCACAAATATTTATTACTGTCATTTGTAATTTTATGCTAAATCTATTTTTATGTTTGTTTCCTTTAGATTTGGGGGTGAAATATGAGCGTGACGTTGCTGTAATGCACAAAATAATGTTCTTAATTAAATTGTTGAATATCTATGTGGTAGTTATGGCCTTGCAAAAATATTTATTACTGTAATTTTCCTACAAAAAATTACTATGCAAAATCTTATTTTTTATGTGTTTTCTTAAGATTTGGGGGTGAAATATGAGCTAGACTTCTTGAAAGGTTTCGTGAGATTCAACCACAAAGCTGCTGCTACCAACACAATATTTTTGATTTGAAAGATTTCAGTCTTTAAAACAAGGTTTTACAGTTCAAGCCACATTCAATTGTGTTGTGGCAGTGGATGGGTGTGTGTTTCATGTGCATGTAGTCATCATTAAAGTGTAAACATATCGAAACTAAAGTCATATCTCATATCTCAAGTCAAACCATTTAAAACACCTTAGCAACTGCATAGCGACACCCTGGCAACCATCCAGAACGCAAACACATAGCAATGCCCTTGCAACCATCCAGAACATCTTAGCAACCACATAGCGACACCCTGACAACAATCCAGAACATCTTAACAACCACATAGTGACGCCCTGACAACAATCCAGAACATCTTAGCAACCACATAGCGACTACCTGGCAACCATCCAGAATGCAAACACATAGCAATGCCCTGGCAACCATCCAGAACATCTTAGCAACCACATAGCAGTGCCCTGGCAACCATCAAGAACAACTTAACAACCACATAGCAATGCCCTGGCAACCATCCAGAACATCTTAGCAACCACATGGCTACACCCTGACAACCATCCAAAACATATTAGCAACCGCATAGTGACGCCCTGACAACAATCCAGAACATCTTAACAACCACATAGTGACGCCCTGACAACTATCCAGAACATCTTAGCAACCACATGGCGACACCCTGACAACCATCCAGAACATATTAGCAACCGCATAGTGACGCCCTGACAACAATCCAGAACATCTTAACAACCGCATAGTGACGCCCTGACAACAATCCAGAACATCTTAACAACCACATAGTGACGCCCTGACAACTATCCAGAACATCTTAGCAACTGCATAGCTACACCCTGGCAACCATACAGAACATCTTAACAACCATATAGAGACGCCCTGGCAACCACCCAGAACATCTTAACAACCATATAGAGACGCCCTGACAACCACCCAGAACATCTTAACAACCACCTAGCAAAGGCCTGGCTAGAGTTTAATTCCTAAATAATATCCTATAAATATTTAAATATTCCTTAATTATCCATAAATTCCTATTTCGATAAATGATGTGAATCTGTAGAGAAGGCAAAATTAATACACCTTTTTATTCATTTATGTTGCAACAGACTTTTACAAACTTCCTTTTTTATTGTGACTGCATTTCTTATCAACTTTATTGTGCAAGTGATTAATATTATTATTATTCAGTGTTTTGCATTATGTTTGTCCACTGAGCAAATGTGCCTTTTATTGCAGTCAGGATGTATTTTTGATTCAGAAACACTGCTGTCCGTCTGTGGTTTTCACAGTATTGATTTTCCTGTGATGTTGACAGTCGGTTTGGGATCACTATAAGCGTTTTATCATTTTAAAAGGGCAAAACTGTGTACAAACTGGGATTTTTCTCTGGAAATGTTTCTTACTCTGTGTTTGTTTTTAGCAAAGAAATATTTGCTCAATAAATGCCTTTTTCTCTCAGCGTACTCATTATGTGTTTTCTCCTTCACAATTAATCAGGCACGTCCGTGGACACCACACACAGGACACAAAGTCCCTTAAAGGGACAATGTGTAGCTTTTTAGGTATTTTATTATCTAAAAGCAATATTTTTAATCATAAATATGTCCTCAATGGTGTACAAATACCTATGCCAATGATCTGACTTATCCTCGTAAACGAAGAATTTATTATCTTTATATACATGGGACGGGTTGGTCCACGGAGGCTTCCATGTAGTTCCGCCATGTTGAAAAACTATAATAGCAGAGAGGGACAAAAAGTACTAGGCCAACGCGTTTCCACAACACGTTTTCGTTCAGAGCCAGTGTCACGTGACTGAAGTCAGCAGAAGTGGAGGAGCAGAGCAGTGAGAGGCGCTTGTCACTGCCCCGGCAAGTTTAAAAGGCTGCACTGCACGGTTATTTATAATGGAGGACCAAACATATGCTGAGTCACAGGATAAGGAGTCCTCGTCGTCGAAAAAGTCCAAAATAGACCGTAAATGGAAACGTGATCGGAGATTACAAAAAACAAGGGTTAATGTCGGGATAGCTAATGCAGGAGAAAGCATTCAAAAGAGACGCTGAAGTTGCCTGCTTTCTTCTCGACAGGTAAGTCAATGTTACAGTCTTAATTACAAGCTTTTCATTGCTTGGTTATGAACTTTATTAGTTTATAGACAGTATAACATTTATAGTTAAAAGTTAAACAGGCTCTTTGATGAATAGCAGCTATTGAGTAAAGTAGAGAAGGTCCTAAAAACAAGGTTGTAAGTTTTGTTTGTTCAAAACTAACATTCGTTTGTTCGTTGTGTCAAGTTGCAGTTTGTTTGAAATAACAAACCAGTTCACCCGAAGGAAAACTCGATGAAGTGCTATTAGAAGCTTAGCTTTTTGGTACATAACGGCTACCGTAGATGCAACACGCATTTTAAAAAGCGAGGCGCTGTAGAGCATTATTCGTTTGAATGCAAAATACAATTTCACCACTAGATGGGAGAAAATCCTACTTAATGTCCCTTTAAAGGGGTGGTTGATTATGATTTGACTTTTCTAACTTTAGTTAGTGTGTAATGTTGCTGTTTGAGCATAAACAACATCTGCAAAGTTACAACGCTCAAAGTTCAAAGCAAAGGGAGATATTTGCTTTTAAAGAAATCGCTTTTTAAGGACTACAACAAACGGCTGGTAGAGACTACACCACATTCCTCCTGGGTTAGTGACATCACCAACCCTAGAATTTACATAAACCCCGCCCCCGGAACACGATTTATAGATTATCAAGACAGAAAATGCTAATCAGTGACTAGAAGATAACTACACATAAGCTTCATAAATTCATCAACTAACCATTCAGAAATGTTGTCTACATGTTGTCACTTCTTGAGTCTCTCCATCTTTCTGACTCCGGTTTGAACATAAAAGGCTAAAAGTTTTTGAAATGTTCAGTGAATGTGTGTGTGAGGTAAAAGGACAGGAGCTCTTGAATCTCCGCCCCCTGTGCCGGGAGCAGCAGCTCATTTGCATTTAAAGCGATAGACACAAAACGGTGCGTTTTTGCTCACCCTCAAAAAGTGACAATTTTAACATGCTATATAAAAATATCTGTGGGGTATTTTGAGCTAAAACTTCGCACACACACTCTGGGGACATCAGAGACTTATTTTACATCTTGTGAAAACCGCATTATACCACCCCTTTAACATCACCAGTCTATTAATTTATTCTTTATATAAAAAAAGCAACTGCCTGTATGTCAAATGCTAATTTTTCCAAGTAACACCATAAGCGATTCAGCAACTATTCCCTTGTGCATCGTGTCTTAATCAATACAAATTCATACTGATTTGTACTGGAAATAGCCTTGTTCCCTTGGGATTGATATAACCCTTCTGCTTTGGCTTATATGATGAAAGGTGAAAGGTGAAAGGTCACGTTGGCTTTATTTCCCCTGCAGTGTAAATGATGTTCATGGAGCCGCTGTGATTTATGATCGGCCTCTGATTAAGAGACACTGTATTGATTGTTTAATTGATTATATTGTGCTGTTAATCCCACAGGTATGGACACCAGCTCAGGGGTGGAAGAGTGAAGCAGCTCAGTTTCAGAAACCAAATATTAACAAACAAAATATTAATGCTTTTTTTTTTAGTGCTGGGCAGCAATTAATCGCTATTAATCACATCCAAAATAAAAGTTTGTGTTTACATATGTGTGTGTGCTGTGTATACACACACATGCATGTATATATTTAAGAAAACTTTATTTATATATAAAATATTTATATTTATATATAATACAAATTATGCATAATTATATATACATGCAAATATTTCTTAAATACATGCATGTGTGTGTATTTATATATACAAAATAATTATACCCAGTACACACACATATATTATGTAAACATAAACTTTAATGTTGGATGCGATTAATCGTTTCCCAGCACTACTTTTTTAATTTTAGCAATGTACAAAATCAAATCATGCACAAAAAACCCCACTGATGCCACAAATAGTGCTGAATAAAAGCATATAGGGCATCTAAATAATTTTCTTGACGTTGTTACCAGGTTATTCTGTGTTAATGAATGCAAAACTGAACAGCTCCATAGTGTTTGACACATGACGACTGATCTATGTCATAAAAGTGAAGTATTCTGTGCCAATTCTTTGCCTTCAAGCGCCACCCACTGCTGACAATGAGTATGACAGATGAATAAGTTGGGCATGTGTGAAAATGTTAAACTCCACTAACTGGAAAAAAAAGAAAGAAAAAAAAAGACATTTAATATTTTTTCAACTTTTTCAAAAAACCCAATGGTCCCTTCATAATTCATAAACCCAGTTATGAATTATGAGCTTCGTATTCTGACAGCTGCTAACAACAAAGACCAGATGACTCATCTTAATAAAATAGTAATTATTAACTGGTAACACTTTACAATAAGGTTCATTAGTTAACTACCTTAGTTAACATGAACTATGAACAATACTTCTACAGCATTTATTAATCTAAGTTAATAAACAAAGGTTGTATTTGTTAACATTAGTTAATGCACTGTGAACTAACATGAACAAACAATGAACGGCTGTATTTTTATCAACTAACATTAACAAAGATTAATAAATACTGTAACAAATGTATTGCTCATTGTTAACTCATGTTAGTTTATACATTAATAATGTTAATTGTAAAGTGTTACCAATGAACTTTTTAGGGCTCAAAAGAGGAATAAAGAAATAAGATCTCTCCTACAGAAACTAGTTGTAAGGCATGGATTTCAGAGAGACCCAGTAAACAGTTTCATAATCTCATTAGCAAAAGCTCCAGACACACAAAAGAGTTCTGCTTCACTTCACACTGACAAAACACACCAATCTGAAACACAACTTCGTCCTGCAGGGACACGAAAGACATTTACACTGTACAGACATTTAAACTGGAACATAATGGTCTAGAAAAGACTTTAGCATGCTTTTAAAAAGATACATTATACATAAATAATATGCCAAACTTTTTAGACACTTAATTGCATGTTATTTACAACAAAATGAAAATTCGTTATAAATATATAGGCTAATGCAATTAACTACACTTTTTGAGCTGCTTAAGTAGATATTATCTTATCATTTCATAATTATTGTAAATATGGTTAAACTAACTAATGTAATTTTTATTGAAAATTGTATTTACATATATTTGTTATTACATATTTGATGAATTTGCAATTTAATACATTTAAAGTATAATAACGCTTAAAATTATAATCAAAATACACAAAAATGATTTATTAAAATCATATTTTTAAATCATAATGATTTAAAATGTACTTTTAACGTTTAATATGACACTACATTAAAGTACACTGTCTTGAAGTACAAATTAAGTGGCCTTTTATTTCCTTAATATATTATCTGCAAGTCATTTTTTATATATATACTTTTAAGATAAGATAAGAAGAAAAAACTTAAATTAAGCACACTTCCTTTTCACAAAGGGGTTGAAGTATGATTTATGGGCTGAACATTTTTTACTCAAAATTCAGAGGAGAATATTCTCTGATCTTTACTGTAAAAGTGATTTTTGTAAAAAAAAAAAAAAAAAAACATAATGTAAAATTTAACTCACAAACAAACTTAAGTTTTTATTGTCTTAAGTTGTATATATTTACATTGATTTATTTGACAGACATTTTTGTCTACCTGACTAAGCATTGGCTTTTACTATTTCTGCCATTTTTTTGTAGTGTGCAATTGTTCACCAGTATCCCCAAGAAAACATGTTTTGTTTGAAAACGTTTGATTATAGAAAATAACCCAGACAGCAACATAGTGTCGGCCCAGATCCGGCCCACATCTGGTACACATTTGGATTGGAGTCCACACTTACCAGATCTCGGCCGGATCTGGGGCGACACTAAGTTGCTGTCTGGGAAAGGAATTGGAACATGGATTTTTTTTTTTTTTTTTTTTTTAAATAAATGGTCAGTTTAGTAAAAAGTCAGTGACATAAACATACATGAACATTCTCTCAAATCAAAGCAGTGAAATGAATTTTAATTCACCCTGATATGAACGTATAAGCCTTGTATTGTTCAGTGCATGTGTCGTGCATGGCATGTACAACAACATCCTGGATCACAGAGTGTCACATGTGTAAGACTGGAAAAACTGGAAGAAAGGGCAACTCTCAAATTAAGCAACAAAGGAAATTAACATTTGAACTCTTGTGCACCATTCGAGACGCAAGTCTCACCTCTGAATCATCCTAATCTACATCTCTTTCCCTCTTCTGCCATTCCTTCTCTCTCATGCTGAGATCACCAAAATTCACCCAAGAATCTATATGGTTTAATCATGTGAATAATTATCATACAGTATTACACATGTTTGGTATCATTTGAAATATCTCAGTGCGACTGGTACAAAGGTCTCATTCCTAAAGAAGTAAACCAAAAGGTATAAGGTATTTAAGAGTTTAGAGATAACTCGCACACAGAGGAGGGTGTGTCTTTGAGGCCTGCTCTCAAAAGGTGTAAACTCTAAATGCAAATTCCCATTTTTTGTAAATGTTTCCATTTGAAAGAAGTTTCCGTCTATATAAAGAAATGCAACAAGAAAGCTTGTGGCGATTTGTAACTCAAACTAGCCTGTGATGCTGAGAGTGGCCGAGACTCTCAGCATCATGTATTTTCTAATGTCAGGTTCGCATCTTCTCTCTCTCTTCTCTCTTTGAACTGATTATGAAATTGGCATGATACATTTACCTGACATAATAAATTGTTACATTTGATTTTATTCCAACTGACTCTGAAATTGTTTTCCCAAGTAGATTAAACAGATTCGTATGTTCCCGCAAGTTTTGCATCAGATTATTGACGACTACTATTTTGGCGCTAATTCAAGTGTACTTGGTTTTAATTTAATGTTACTTCAGATAAGTGTATGTGGGAAACCACGGCATGGCCAATCCAAAGATATTATAATACAAGTAAAGTTGGTTGACTTATATCTGTAGTAGTGGCCACACCTCTACTGAAGTAAACGTTACTTTAATTTAAAGTGTATGCAATAATGGGGGCTATACCAAAGTATCTTTGATTGTGTAAGCGTGAATGCGACCAATCTCAGATATATATTGCAGTTACCTCTGTTTAGTGACCGAAGCTGGTGAGATTGTGATCGTGAGACCCGCGTTAAACAAGGCGTGAGGACCTCTGAGCGACATAGCTTCCTAATATGAATGGGTAAAATATAAGTAAAGAGTTAAATAGAACAATCAAATGTATTGCTAAACTATTATATAATTGAATGACCAAAAACCAATTGGCAATCTAACTTAAATTTGAGGTCGTGATAAAATGGAGTCAGATAAAAGCTTAAATGGAATTAAATTACTTTGCCACGTGGAAAGACAGTAACAGGCAGAGAACTTCACCCCTTCTGGGGGAAAACCCCATTTGGACTGATAAATGGGCTTACACATGTCAACAAAACCAACCCTGTCACTTGTCCTGCGTTAAATGCATGTCATCTACAATAAGAGGCATGCTGGGCATGTGTTCAGAGGTGAAAGAGTGATTGCATCGGGGACTGTCTGCATCTTATCACACTCTGGGATCTAATACTTTCTATGGCACGTTTCACCCACAGAGCATGACGTGAGCATACAGTATGAACTTTCTGTACTTTACACAATGTAAAGGAATGGAATTTAACCCCAAAGACTGATGCATTTATTTATTAAGGGTGAATTTACCCAGAGGGGACTTCTGTTCGAGAAAAACTAGGACATGGATCTGGATAAGGGGGGGGGATTGATTGAGACAGAACATATATGGCAGTGGCAGTGCTATCAGATGGTTGTAGGCCCCTAGAATTGTCACTTTTTTGGTCCACTATTTCGGGCTCTGCCCAGCTAACAATGTTCCCATTAAAGGAGAACTCCGGTCAATTTTAACACTGAGCTCATTTTTTTGTACATTTGGAGTGCTGTCAATACAGAGAACAACGACAAATATCGGTGTTGCCTACACCGTGTTATCCTCTTTTTAAAATTTGCACCCTGTTGACTTCAATGGGGCAAGTTTTAAACCTGCTTTTAGCCTCTTAACATCCTTGATGTGTCATTACAAGTGCACAGAAAATGTGAGTGATTCCTTCAGAGTGAACGCGGGTGAATCTGACTGTAGTAGATGTGAAAGAAATGAATAAAAATGATGTTTTTTCAGCCAGCGCAAATACCTGTATTTACATCCTGTTTTCAGGTGAAGTCCACAGTAGTCGATTGTCGAGTTCACGCGCATGATCATAGGTACTAAACCAATGCGCGTGAACTCGACAATCGATTACTATGGACTTTGACCGGGCTAAATAAATATCATTTTTATTCATATCTTTCACATCTACTGCAGTCAGATTCACCCGTGTTCACTCCGAAGGAATCACTCACATGACCTGTGCACTTGTAATGACACATCAAGGATGTTAAGAGGCTAAAAGCAGGTTTAAAACTTGCCCCATTGAAGTCAACAGGGTGCAAATTTTAAAAAGAGGATAACACGGTGTAGGCAACACCGATTTTTGTCGTTGTTCTCTGTATTGACAGCACTCCAAATGTACAAATTTTTTTTTAAATTGACCGGAGTTCTCCTTTAAGCTAAAACCCTTCTTCTTCCAAATGGTAAAAATGTATGAAATTTGGCACATAGATAGAGGACAATCTGAACATTATCCATATAAATTTTGGAGTCCCTAACTAAATCCCTCTAGCGCCACCAACTGTTCAAAGTTTCACTTAGATTTATGCTAACAACTTTTGAACCGTAAAGGCTAAAAATGATTACTGTAAGGGCTTCTATTTGCTCAAGACGATTCGATTGCGCCAATCACCATTTTGAATTTTCCGAAAAAGTCCTAGACGTTTCGTCCGATTGCCATCAAAATTGGCTCGTATCACCTTCATGGCAACAAAAAAAAACATGGAAGTCAAGTTGATTCGTCAAACTGTTCTTGAGTAACACATGAACAAATTTGACGAAGAGCACATCAAAATGGATGTGAGGCTAAGTCTCCATCTCGCTTTAGTGTATTCTAATCAAACTTGGTGTGTGTTATGACAATCATGACCTGAGGGTACCCTTACAGTTTCAGCACAGCGCCACCTAGTGGTCAGGAGACATTACATATGTTTTGCTTCTAACTTCTGAACAGCTTGACCAAAAATCTCATACAAAAAATCTCACAAAAATTGTCACCCAACACCAACCACACCAGATAAATTTAGTGTCAGTGCCACCTATTGGTCAAAAGTAATAAGCAATTATGTCACATTATTGTGACTGCAAGCAGCTTAAATGTTCAAATTAATGAAATATATATGTAGCCTACATTTTCTGAATGTTCTCGGAATGTTCAAAACGTTAAAAGCTTTTTTCTTGGTTATGCGAATGTTAAAGGAATATTTAATTTTTTTTGCATTCTGAACACATTATAGGAATGTTCCTTTTGAATGTTTTGAAACAATTAGTAGGCTAACATTTAAAAAATGTTAAATGAATGTCCAACTAAAATTTTTTTTTTTTAAAGTTCCATGAACGATGTACAAGTGTTTTTGTGCTAACGTTTTAAATACCATAGGCTAACTCTGAACAAACATACAATAAATATTAATGGAAGAACATTTGTTCATAGGCTAACTTTGAGAGAACATTGCCAGAATGTTAGCTGTTCTGAGAACTTTGTATTGGCCTACCAAGGAACTGTTTATTACCATATTTATACCATGGTATTTACAAACTACTCCAAGGTACTATGGTATATCATGTCTATAACATGATAAAACCACAGTTTTTGATAATGTTTGTCATTTGTCTTGTTTACACTTTCTGTTCTAAAATCAGCATGTGTTTTCTTGGCTGTAGTGATGTCTTATCGAATTATAACGATGGAAACAGAACATTAACACGTAAGATTGCTTCTTTTATTAATTATACTGATGCAGTTGATGGTACGCTTTGGCTCGAATCGGTTCTGCTTAATGAGTCGGTTGAAGTGAATCTCATCTGTCAGAGCTCGAAAAATGTATGATTTATTCCGGTTATAAAATACCTTTAACTGTTAATTAGCTTAATTATTGCTATTGTGTTAAAATATGGACAAGCTGTTAGACACACAGGTCATATTTGTGGTTGATGTAAAAAGGCGCGTTTTGTATGATGAAACACATCGCAGGGGATGCCTGAAACAAACATACACTCACAATCGTATTTTCTCATCCACAATGAAAACGAATCAATGTTTTTACGACATTAGGACAAAATTATAATCACAATCGGGCGCTAAACAACACTATTTATTAGTGTTCTTACTCCCCTGCACGTGTGTATCATAATTTGAGATGAACGAATAATTGAATCAGCAGTCAAGCGAGCAGTTCAAAAGAACCGAGTCGCCTAAACGAGTCGCATTATCTTCTGGACCAATAGGGCGACTCGACACACCCACACAGACTCCAGTCTCTCGCAAAGAGCAGACAGTCTCACTTTTATCAGACATCACAAACCTCCGCGTTTATTCTGCACATTTATCTGAAGATATTCCGAAACAAAAAAACCCAAAAAAATTCGATTCGATTTTTATTGGATATTTATTCCTAAATAATTTAGCTCAACGCTATCAAGGTTAAGGAGAATGTGGTTTGATATTTTTTAGTGTCGTGTTTTTTTTTGTTTTTTTTTTGCGAATGGACGTCGATTGTATTATGAGCTAGATTCTGGATGCAAATCTCCATGGGAATTAATTTGCGTAAAATCCGCTGATCTGAACTGCGCACATCATCACACACATCATCACACACACCCTAATACATCATCACAGCCATCACTCAGCAGGAACCCGGCGGAGACCTATTAGAGGACAAAAGCAGGTATTCAACATTTGCCTTCGGGATTTGTTGCTTTTGCAATGCCTGATGTTGTGAATCAAAGCATGCTTGCTGTGGGGACTGTCACTGTTTATTTCTCGGAAAACAAGAACCTCTCATTGTTTAAAGCATGCGTTTTAAACAGATATCAGCAGTCATCTGTCGGTCAGGTGATGTGTCAGGCAGGTGTGCAATGACAAACATTGACTACACACGAGACAAACATTGTGTGTGCCAATCTTTATCTGATGGACATGATGATTTCTCACATCTGATAATTGTCTAATGCAGGTTTTCAACAACAAAAATATTGTTTACAAAATGTATTTTTAAGACTGTCAGTGTGCACTTAAGATGTTAATTAAATAAATGCAACATGTAACATTCTAATCAATAATTAATTCTGCTTTCTACAGACATTAAGACATTATTTGCAATTATTTTGTATTGTAAATTTCTCATGATTTCTCACTTTTTTTCTAAAATAAAATCTTTGTGAAAAAAAGAAAAAGATTTAAGTGTTAATCTCATGCACGCTGTCAACTTAATTAAAAGTACTTTTCAATTATTATTATTTTTTTTTATGTAACGACAATGTAAAAGCTAGTTATTTCATTCTGGAAACAATTAGTATAAATTAGGGCTGTCAAACGATTAATCGCGATTAATCGCATCCAAAATAAAAGTTTGTTTTTACATAATATATGTGTGTGTACGGTGTATAATTATTTTCTATATATAAATACACACACATGCATGTATATATTTAAGAAATATTTGCATGTATATACTGTGTATATATATTTATATTATATATAATTTATATTATAAATATTTTATATATAAATAACACATTTTCTTAAATATATATATGCATGTGTGTGTATTTATATATAGAAAATAATGATACTCCGTACACAGACATAAATTATGTAAACACAAACTTTTATTTTGGATGCGATTAATCGCGATTAATCGTTTGACAGCCCTAGTATAAATGCTTTTTAACACATACAAATATACATTTATCACAAAGGTATCGCATTTGGGTCCTGAAAACCCATGCAAATAAAATGCAAAAATATGAATTTAAAATATTAAAGACAAAAAAACACAGCATGAAATATTATCATGACTGTAAACATATATAATATAATATGTATAATCATTTAAACATATTATAGTTCAAAAGACTAGAGCCTGGTAATCCACCCCAGTCTCTGTGGAATGATTTATGAAAAATCAATGCTTATCCAGAAATCAGGAATGATTTCAAAGCTCATGGAAATTCATTGGTCAGAACTGAAGTGTTTCATGAATATGGTAATCATTAAATATGATCCTCTGAATGCCTCACACCATGGAATCGGCACAGTACTTTTCCCATTAGTTGATAAGCTAATCTATCATATTTTGTGTTGTCTTCCCTCCTGAAGGATGGATCAGATCAGTCAGTGGCTCTGGAAGCAGGAATACTGGCTTCCTCCGGGAATCGTCTGGGATGATCTGGATGAGATTGAGGGATCTCGGCGTCCTCTTCCCCGGGATCTGCTCCTGGCTCTGCCTCTAGCTGTGGGATTCATCGTGCTGCGTTACGCTTTTGAGAGGTGATGATGACATTGAACAAGGTCTGACCTCCCGAATTCATTTCAGAATATAATTTACAATATGAAAAGAACGTTGGAATCACTGTGTTTTTTGGATGTTCTTAGAGCAGGAATTTGATTTTGACGTATTTTTATTCATTTCTGACTTGAAGGATGAAATAATTTTATTTTATGTTATTTTATAGTATAGTTTTACTATTGCAATAGTAATATAGATTTTAGTGATTTAAAAAAAAATTAATAATAAAATTCAAATATTATTTTGAATACTTATAATAGTAAAATTACTTTTATTATT
>NC_137128.1:45177406-45189906 GCF_949319135.1 Squalius cephalus | reverse complement strand
GTGTTTTGTGGTTAATTTTTAATTAGTCTTATATGTAAAAAAATTATATACTTTTTAAATATTGTTTATCCCTATTATTATTTATGGGCCTAACAGTAAATTCATTATAATCAACATCTGCAAGTGTACACTTTGAAGAGTAAAAATGACATAGAAGGTTACCTAATTCAACTTTATTAACTGCATATGGTAGTTAACGTTTATTAATGGTGGATTAACGTTAACTAGCATGAGCAGACATGAGAAAATTTAGCAAAGAAACGAATGAGATGACAAATGAAAGGAAAAAAAACAGTTGTGCAAGCAGTTACAAACATTTTTTTACCCTGTGCGTTTCCAAAAAAAGGAAAAAGCATTAACGTGCAACAAGTAGGCTACACGCTGAAATCAATTTCTCATCATTAAAGTCATTTTGGCTTCATACTTTTAGCATAAAGTTATTAAATATTTGTCATACCTGACCAGAAGATGTTCAAATAAATGTGACATTAGACAAGGAAGTTGTAGGTTGTGTTTGTATAATTACGTATCTTATTTAGCTGAGGTAAATTAAACGCAATTCTCACGTATGGATTGCTCGATGAAGAATGAGAGACGGCCCAATGGTCAGTTGAAACTTCAGGGAAGTGACGAGTACATCGTCCAGTTGTTGTCCAGACACCCTAGGCACAACCTTAAGCAATGGCTGAAAGAACTACAATCTCAATAACTAATTATCCAGACGAATGCATCTGTCGTAATGCCGTTTTATTTACCATAGTAACTTCAAATCTTTTGTTTCCCCAGCTGGAGATTTGTGTTCTACCTGATTGCTTTCGCCGCGGGATTTGCATCTTTAATTAACGTGAGTCGTCTTTTGAAGCTTCATTCCCACGTGAACCCGAGTGTCTCCTGGGGTTGGTGTCTTTTGAGTCACTGCCTAATTATGGTCCCCTAGTTAGAGTCCTAACAAATAGATTTGAACGCTTCTTCAGATCGACCTGCATTAAATCAACAAGAGCAAGCTTCAGCTTTGTTATTTTGAACACACATGGTTCTAATGTTTTTCTGAAACACAACACTGGCTCTCGGGAATCAGTATGGTTTTCACTGTATGACTGCCTCTTTTATTGACTGGCGGTTAAAGGACATAGTTTTGCTGTCTGAAAGTGTTCCTCTTCCTCATAGACGCCCTGGTTCTGGGAGCAGAGCGAGTGCTGGAGAGGATATCCTCAACAGGTGAGCTCACCTGTCTGAAATACACGTCACAACGAACACACCAGTGCAGATGTACATGCCTATATATGTGACCCTGGACCACAAAACCAGTCATACGGGTCAATTTGGTGAAATTGAGATTTATATATCATCTGAAAGCTACAACTATTTGAAAATCTGAGGGTGCAAAAAAAATCTAAACATTGAGAAAATCACCTTTAAAGGGGTGGTTGGATATGATTTGACTTGTCTAACTTTAGTTAGTGTGTAATGTTGCTGTTTGAGCATAAACAACATCTGCAAAGTTACAACGCTCAAAGTTCAGAGCAAAGGAAGATATTTGCTTTTACAGAAATCGCTTTTTAAGGACTACAACAAACGGCTGGTAGAGACTACACCACATTCCTCCCGGGTTAGTGACATCACCAACCCTAGAATTTACATAAACCCCGCCCCCGGAACACGATTTATAGATCATCAAGACAGAATATGCTAATCAGTGACTAGAAGATAACTACACATAAGCTTCATAAACTCATCAACTAACCATTCAGAAATGTTGTCTACATGTTGTCACTTCTTCTCGAGTCTCTCCATCTTTCTGACTCCGGTTTGTACATTGAACAAATGTTCAGTGCATGTGTGTGTGAGGTAAAATGACATGAGCTTTTGAAGCTCCGCCCCCTGTGCCAGGAGCATCAGCTCATTTGCATTCAAAGGGACATACACATAAACGGTGCGTTTTTGCTCACCCTCAAAAAGTGACAATTTTAACATGCTATATAAAAATATCTGTGGGGTATTTTGAGCTAAAACTTCACACACACACACACACAAATACTTATTTTACATCTTGTGAAAAGGGCATTATACCACTCCTTTAAAGTTGTCCAAATGAAGTCCTCGATTGTGCTGCATCCACTCACAAAAATAAATCTGATATATTTACGGTAGGAAATTTACTAAATATCTTTATGGAACATGATCTTTACTTAATATCCTCATGATTTTTGGCATAAAAGAAAAATCGATAATTTTGACCCATAGAATGTATTGTTGGCTATTGCCACAAATATACCCATGCGACTTATGACACATATGTAACAGCAAAGCATACAAGATGTTTAGAGACTACGCCTGCTTTTGAAAGGATGCATTAAATTGATCAAAAGTGACTGTAAAGACATTTCTAATGTTACAAAAGACTGATAAAAGATAAACTATGGTAATTTATACACTTAAGCTCCAAAAAGAAACAAAAACACCAAACACTACCTTTCAAAAATGTGGGCTCGGTAAGATTTTTAATTAATATTCAGTAAGGATGTATTAAATTGTTTCAAGTGACAGTAAAGACATTTATTATGTTTAAAAAATATTCAATTTCTAATAAATGCTGTTCTTTAGAAGTTTCTATTCATCAAGGAATCCTGAAAAATAAAATGCATCACGGTTTCCACAAAAATATGAAGCAGCTCAACTTAATTTTATTAGAAAATTAGAAAGATTTCAGAAGGATCATGTGACACTGAAGACTGGAGTAATGATGCTGAAAATACAGCTTTGATCACAGGAATAAATTACATTTGAACTATATATTCACATAGAAAACAGCTATTTTAAATTGCAGTAATATTTTTGAGAAGTGAGGTTCTCCTAAGCTTTAGAGGTGATGTAATGTCAGTGTTCTGTGTGTGTTTGTGTTTCTCCAGCCGGTGCAGGACGTTCACTACTGGTACTACATGCTTGAACTGGGCTTCTACTGGTCTCTGCTGCTCTGTGTGTCTGTGGACGTCAAAAGAAAAGTAAGTGCTCACACAACAGTGTCCCACAGTGGTCTGAATGTTTTATGAGGATTGGATGTTACAAGGTCAGACTTTCTCTTTTTGAAGCCAATGTCCTTTTTAAAGATGCTCAATTATTTATTTTGCTAGCTTCTCACCTGTCAATTATCAAAATAAAGTTAAATATACGCTGTATTAACAATAATAATCAATCAGTTTAATATTTTAGGCAACATTATATCATAATGTTACTTATGGCCATTGCAGTTCATATAAATATCAACCTGAACGTCCAAAGGAACGTTGACTTTAATACAATGTTTAATACAATAATTTTATCCAGAGTGACTGACAAAAGAAAACAGAAAGAGCCTGCAATATTTGGGTCCCACTTTATATTAAGTCCCCTGTAGTCAATAATTTTATCCCTTAAAACTCATCTTTGATCACCAAAATTACAAATTAACGTTTTTTCATTGAAAAAAATGTCTTCATGCCTTAAAATAGCTTGAATGTAACTCGACACCCTTGCCTCATTTAGTATGCGTGGTCCTTTGAATATGCAAATAAGCCCCGCCTCCACTCATTCAGAGATCCACTGGTTGACGATCACACGTTGATCTGATTGGTTACAAGGTAGTTTGTGACGTCAGAAACACCAGCGATTTCAAAGCGTGTTTTTGAGACTGTCTTTGGTTCACTGCAGTTTTAAGGAGGAAATACTCAGCAATGCTGTCGACTTATGAATTTACACATGCTTTGTCTTAAAGCACATTAAAAACACCACATAGACACATAAACAACATTAAAAGCTGGTTTTCACCACAGGGGGACTTTAACTTCTTTTTAACATTTACATCATTTGATACAATGCAGTTATTGTGCACATGCATGTTTTTACATGTACACTTATCTTGTTTAAAAAATACCTGCATGTAATTACAGCTGTAATTTCTGTAATTTAATCTATAATAACAGTTTACCCGTCCCTTAAACCTTCCCATACCACTAAACCTGTTCGTAACCTTACCTCAATAGCAGCACAAGTGTTTTGCAATAGAACATGAACACAATAAGTGCATTGTTCAGTACATAGTAGTTAAGGACACCTCATATAAAGTGTGACCAGTTTTCGTAATATGCAATGCCAGGTTTATTAGACAGCTATATCAGGAAGCAAAGTAGAGAAGAGGAGAAATGCTGAGAAGAAATAAGTATAACATATTATTGCCCAAAAGAGAGTTTTGAGTTCATTTAAATATCAACTTTGTCTCAGATGTTTCTCCTAAAACTCTCAAATGAGTCACAAATGAGTCACAGAGCAAATAGAGCGATAAAATTAATGTGGAGATCATTTGATGAGAAATATTTGAGTTCAGATTGAGACCTCTGACTGTTGATTGCAGATCTTGAGCAAATCTTAATATCAAGGAAAATGACAGCCTTTAAATTTAGATGCTGGTTTTGACCACAATAGCTGGAAAAAGTTTGGACACTTGATTTTAAAAACCTTCGGTTACACTTTATTTTAAGGTGTCATTGTTACAGTGTAATTATATATTTAAGTACTGAGTAATAATAATTAACTACATGTACTTACTATAGGATTAGGGTAGGATTAGGGTTTGGTTAAGGGTTAAATGCATGTAATTATGCATAATTTACTGTTATTACTATGGGGAGTACATGTAACATATGTAACAAGGACACTGTAAAGTTGGAGAAATCATAGAGTGTGATTTGTGTGTCAGATATTTCACACACTCACACTAACACTAACACGCCATCTATTGTCCAGATGGATTTGTCCTTTTGGTTGTTTCAGGTTACATTTCTTGTCAGATATCGCCGTGATATCAATCATTCTTTTCTCTTTTTGTGTTAATCTGGATCTTGTTCTGTTTTAGGATTTCAAAGAACAGATCATCCACCACTTTGCCACTATTTTCTTGCTGGGTTTCTCGTATTGCTCCAACTACATTCGTGTCGGCACGCTGGTGATGCTCGTCCACGACTCCTCAGATTTCCTCCTGGAGGTACGAGCTCAACCGCAGAGTCATGTGTTTATGGAGAATATGTTTATGCAGAAACAATGAGTCTAACACTGCCACAAAATTCCCCAAACACACTGCTGTCCGATGATTTCACTTTTACTTCATGTTAAACCCTTTGGTACTGTTTGTGTGTCGGTCAAAAATGACTTTTTTTTTTATTATTATTATTTCAATTAAATGATTGTACTATATTTTAGTTTGATGATATTTTTTTATTTCATATTTTGTATTTTTAGGGGATTTTACGGTACTAAATTATATTTATGCAGTAGTTATAATCTATTTATTCACTTTTTGAGCATAGACCTGAAAATAAATCCTGAAAGTTTTGGATCACAGACTAAAGTTTGGTCTCTTTTTAAAGACGACGCGTGGCAGATTATTGCTGAAGTTGAAAAATGTTAAAAACTGATTTTTTTTAAGTAAAATTTTATATTTATTGTCATACCTGTAGCTCAAACAGTAGAGCGTTGGCGCTTGCAATGCCAAGGTCATGGGTTCGATTCACAGGGAAAGCAGGAACTGATAAGAATGTAAATGTGAACCTTGAAATGCAATGTAAGTCGCTTTGGATAAAAGCGTCTGCCAAATGCATAAATGTAAAAAATGTAAATGTTATGAAAAAATCAACAAAAATACCATTTAAATTGTTATATGAAATATGTATTATTTTCCAAAACATGTTTTACTCTAAAATTGTGAGAAAATCAAAACCATAAATCTAAACTTGTGTTCCAAATTTGAGGTTGATATCTCAAAAAATGAGTTTTCAGTAATATTGTGTTTGCCTGCAGTACCAAACGCTTCCACTAGAGGAAATTCATCTCCCATTCATTTCCAATGTGCGCATTTTAGACCGTGAACAATACAAATGTGACTATGTTTCTCAGGACCATTTAACCTTTTTGAATCACGTCCATAATTTTTGCTTTTGTTTTCACGCAGCAAGTGCCATAATCTTTACCAAGTTTCATACCATTCAGATGAAGTAAAAAATAAAAACAATAAAAAAAAAACGTAAAATTGAACAGCATCAGAGGGGCAATGACCTTTATGCTTTGTTTTGGTTTTATGAAATGTTATGGTCTCTGTATTTAGAGTAATTTACAGTTTATGTGGTTTCAGTACACTGTAAAGTCAAGTTCACTTTACTCAAAAAAGTTTGGAAATTTGCATTATTTTTGGCAAAGCAAACTTAAAGCGAAAAATGTCAACACTGTAAGTAAAGAAAGCAAGTAAATTAAGTAACAAATATCCAGGGTTATTATAGTTTTGCATTTTTCATTAGTTTTAATTTTTATTTCGTTTTGACTTTTTGTTTTCAAATTCAGTTTAGTTTTAATTAGTTTTTAAAGTGGGTTTGCTAGTTTAGTTTAGTTTTTATTTTTTGAAAATGCTTAGTTTTAGTTTAGTTTTTATTAGTTTTAGTGTTAGTTTTAGTCTTTTTTTGTAATTTGGGTTATTTGTCAGGGGCAAGATTCAAAAAAGTCAGAAAAAGTATTGTGTAATAATAAAAACATAATAATAAAATAAAAAATAATAAAAAAATTCACACCCCATTGAAATTCCTTTACCTCTTACAAAATCCACACGCTGTACCAAAAATCTACACATCTTCTATACAGAATTCACACCCTATACAAATACCACAGCTGTACAATTTTCACACCCTATACTAAATTTACCCTATGGGGAGAGTGGGGTGATTTGTGCCAGGGGGGGGAAGTAGTTCCACCCCTTGTTTCTGGAAAACCATAGAAGAAATTGGTCATGTGACCACATAATTTTGAAAAGCAATCACTTTTACTCTTCCTCCAAAGAAGAGAGACACATGGCATGAGAGTTAAGCACATTTTAGTGCAAACAAATGTTTTTTCCCTTTCAAAGTAAAATTTCTATGATTAAGGTTTTTTGATTGTAGTGTCTGAACAATTATAGACAAGTTTGAAAACATTTCACACATGTTTTAGTGCTTTAGTAGGCTACACAATGAGTCTATACAGTTAGCACGATGTTAGCTCTTAACTGCTGGATCATGCTAGTTTTTCAAACTTGTGGGTCCGGGGTGATTTGTGCCAAAGGGCCTGGGTTAAGTTGTGCCAGTTCCAGACCACCTAGACCTACATACTCACTCACAGGGGATAATCTTGAGAAGTGAGGAGATGGGCATGCCTCATCATTGTTTGACTTAGGCCTGCCTGCTATTTGTTTAATTTAGCTAACACTGATTTCAGGTTTGAGTTTGCACTATGTTATTAAAGAGAAGTTTTATTCCGTTTTTAAGTGGCCTATGTCACAATAGGATGTTTAGAAATTAGCCTAGTCACTTTATTCTTATATGTTACATAATTGACAGACAGCGCTATGTCAACAGGCATCTATTGCCAAAGCCTTTTTGCCTGAAATGAGTCACAAATATCATATATTGTGTTGCTATGGTGCTCTAAATGGTTGCTAGGGCGTAGCTTGATAGCTTCACAATGATCCTGAGAGACTGATTGGTCGTCTGAGTAAAATGAGCCCGTCCCCTTGTCTCTATGACACTGTGATCCAGAGTTATGTTCAATACAAAATCCCTATGCAATTGACCATAGTAGGAAAAACGCATGCTATGGTATTCCAGGGTGACAATATCTAAATAAACCTTAAATGAGTAATTTTGTATTGAATTTGTCTTGCTTTCATATAGTATTACAGTTCATAACATTAAAATGTTCTGTTTTACTTCAGAAATCACTGGCACAATTTACCCCAATGTATTCCCCTAAAGGCACAACTTACCCCGCATCGGGGCAAGTTGTGCCATGAGACCACTTTTTCCCCAAAAGCTATATTTCTGAAACTATTTATTTCAGATCAGTTATTGTTTTCAGGGATGCACCACATCCTGAAATATATGTACATCGTTAAGTTGAAGGAATTACTGCCATGGCCTCACTTTAAAGTCACTTTGAGTAAAAACTGGCACAACTCACCCCACACTTTCCCTACAGTCAATAGCCTACTCATCTGGATTGAAGCAGCAAACATTAAGTGTAAAAGTAAAAAAATGACATAACATTATTTAATATTTGAATCAAAGCTTATATAGTGTTTTGACATCGACAACGACAACCACAACCAAAAAGTGCATTTTACCTCAAACTTGCGACTAACTTTCTAAAAAAGGCGCAATCGCTTCTCGGGTCGACATTAACACACTGACAAAATTATATTCAGAATTTAAAATATTTTGATACCACTTTTTAATGTGTGATTGTGTAAAGGTGTTCACGAGATAGAGATACTAACCTTTAGCGAACTTGCTTTCAACGTCGAACGAACACTCGTTCTCATGGAGACGCGGTGTGCACGGAGGGGAGGGGCTGTGTGTGTGTCTGTGTGTGTGTGCGCGCGCGCATGTGAGAGACGCATGAGTGACAGAGACGGAGGGAGAGCAGGGAAAGGAAATGCAGCTGAACGAATACGCTGCGTGTTTTAAATAGCGTTAAAAAATGAAAGACCTTGACAAAGACGAAAACTAAGGACATTTACTCTATAATTTAATTTTATTTTAGTTAGTTTTGCCAAACACACATACAGTTTTAGTTAGTTATCGTTTTTTTGTAATGCCTCGTTTTTATTTTTATTTCAGTTAACGACAATGTTTTTTCCCACCTAGTTTTCGTTTTTTCGTTAGTTTTCGTTAACGATTATAACCTTGCAAATATCAAGTTAGTTTAATGTCAATTCTAGTTAATATACTGAATGTTTACTAATGTTATTTAAGATTTAATAGTAAGATTACTATATTAATTCTATTTTGTTCTGCAAACATCCTAAATTCTATTATTCTCAACATGGCTTTAATATTCCATTATGGAGACTATGTGAAATCATAGTAAATATTAGTAAAGTGAACGTCTTTTCAGTAGTTTAACTAGTATGTCAGGCACTTTCCAGCTAACGAAAATATGTTCCAAGAACGTTTTGCTAATGTTTTCCATTAAAACATTATTTCTGAATGTTCTCTAAACGTTGAAAGCATCCAGTTTTTTAAAAATGTTAAAAACATTCTTGGTTTTATGAACATTCTATTTGATCATTCTTTAACCATTAAGGCGAGACACGGCAGGCAAAAACAGCGTTTTTTTTTTCACTGGTCAATTTTGAGATTTTGGGATATTTGTCTTCAATAACATGTCTTCTTTCAGACTTGTGGTGAAAAAAAGTCCAAAATACACATTTAGGTCTTTATTTTACTACACTTTGTCTGTTTGCGTCTGTAGATTTCTCATAAATTCAACAAAAGTTGGCTTTCTAAATCATCACACACACCGTTAGAAAGCTCTCTCTCCTGTTCAATGCTGTCGGATCCAAATATGGTCATTTCCTTTTTATCAGCAACCAATCGTGAAAGAGAAAGGGCTTGAATGCTCAATCTCATTGGCTGATGATAAATCTTTAAAGCCCGTTTTCTCAAACTGACTTCTCTCATACTCCAAGTCCGAAATCTCCACTTCAGTAGCTCATATACACCACACTTTCCAGTCTTGTACCTAGTTATATTATGAAGACATTTACTGAGGGATTTGTAAATATATTATTTCTAGCCTGATTTATATAACATTTTATTCCAAGGCTATTGACAGTATATTCTGATTTACAGGATAACAAAAGTAGATATCCATAAATCCCTCTGTAATTTTTTCCCCATCTAATATGTGAACACAATGAAAAAATAATTTTGAACCTGGCTTTATCCAATACTCAGATTTTGTTTTTTAAAATATGCATATTTAATTAGATATTGCCTAATTTGCATATTTAAACATTAAATTACAGAAAACATGTAATAAATTTTTTTCTCATCTTAATGTAGGTAATCAACTGGGAAAGTTCAATGGTGATATCTGCTAGTTAAAATGTTTTACCCTATTCACCTGTAGTGTCTCGCCTTAATGGATCAGAAAAAAATCATTCCATAAACAGTGTATAAATAATGTTTATGTGATAATAATTTGAGAACTAGGTAGGCAATGTTTTTCATAAACACTGTTTGTTATACTGGTTGAAACTCTCTTCACATTCTGATCAAAAACATCAATCAATCATTAATAGATGTGGTCTATATATGAAAAAATATACATATATCTTATATAAGACTCAGGACAAAAAAATATTCGTTCAATCATTGCACTCGTTCTGAAATCGCACATGCTACCTTTAAGACAAGATAACTTTGAACAAACTTTCCATTTATGTTACTGGAAGAACGTTTATTTTGTAATAATAGCTTGAATATCACATTAATAAAACTATGATTTTAGTAATTTAGTGTCGCTCATCTTAAATCTCTCTGCTTTTTCCACAGTCTGCCAAGATGTTCAACTACGCCGGTTGGAAGAAAACGTGCGATTCATTGTTTGTGATTTTTGCTGCTGTATTCCTGATTACACGCCTGATCGTGTTTCCCAGCAAGTAAGAACCTTGCCGACTGACTCTTTAGACCGGTGGTGTAATGCCCTTTTCACAAGATGTCAAATAAGTCTCTGATGTCCCCAGAGTGTGTGTGTGAAGTTTTAGCTCAAAATACCCCACAGATATTGTTATATAGCATGTTAAAGTTGTCACTTTTTGAGGATGAGCAAAAACGCACTGTTTTGTGTCTGTCCCTTTAAATGCAAATGAGCTGCTGCTCCCAGCACAGGGGGCGGAGCTTCAAGAGCTCGTGTCCTTTTACCTCACACACACATGCACTGAACATTTCAAAAACTTTTAGCCTTTTATGTTCAAACCGGAGTCAGAAAGATGGAGAGACTCGAGAAGAAGTGACAACATGTAGATAACATTTCTGAATGGTTAGTTGATGAATTTATGAAGCTTATGTGTAGTTATCTTCTAGTCACTGATTAGCATATTCTGTCTTGATAATCTATAAATCGTGTTCCGGGGGCGGGGTTTATGTAAATTCTAGGGTTGGTGATGTCACTAACCCGGGAGGAATGTGGTGTAGTCTCTACCAGCCGTTTGTTGTAGTCCTTAAAAAGCGATTTCTTTAAAAGCAAATATCTCCCTTTGCTTTGAACTTTGAGCGTTGTAACTTTGCAGATGTTGTTTATGCTCAAACAGCAACATTACACACTAACTAAAGTTAGAAAAGTCAAATCATAATCAACCACCCCTTTAAAACATGAAGAAAAAGATAACATCGTCTTAAGTTTCCATTTTAAACACTTCACTATATGATCATGTGATTAGATTATTTCCTCAGTTTCTACAGTGCATGTGTTGACTTTGAGGCATTATGTTGTTTTTCTCAGCGTTTAAGCAGTGTGTGTGTGTGTGTGTCTCCTGCAGGATCATCTACACCACTCTTGTATTGTCTATGGAGGTGTTTGAGCCGTTTATGGGATATTATTTCTTCAATGCGCTTCTGCTGGTGCTGCAGGCGCTGCACATTTACTGGGCGTATCTCATCCTGAGAATGATCTACAAGTTCCTCTTCTTAGGGAAAGTAAGTCAGTCCATCCATCATATCCACATCCCCTTAAAACTATTTAATAGTCACACTTAAAATGTCTGAATTGAACTGCATAACACTTTACAATAAGGTCCTTAATGCATTAACTTACAGTATTTAACAATGAGCGATATATTTTATACAGTTTTTATTCATCTTTGTTAATATTATTTAATAAAAGTACTGTTCATTGTCTGTCATGTTAGATCAGGTCCATCAAATAATATTAACAGATACAGCTTTTGATTTCAATAATAGAAAATGGTCAAATTAACATTAAGAAATGCTTCAGGAATATTTTTCATTGTTAACTAATGTAGTTACTGGAAATGTTTTAGTTTATTACAATACATAGGTAACAATATAACAATATATATATATTAGGGCTGTCAAACGATTAATCGCGATTAATCGCATCCAAAATAAAAGTTTGTTTTTACATAATATATGTGTGTGTACGGAGTATAATTATTTTCTATATATAAATACACACACATGCATATATATATTTAAGAAAATGTGTTATTTATATATAAAATATTTATATATAATATAAATTATATATAATATAAATATATATACACAGTATATACATGCAAATATTTCTTAAATATATACATGCATGTGTGTGTATTTATATATAGAAAATAATTATACACCGTACACACACATGTATTATGTAAAAACAAACTTTTATTTTGGATGCGATTAATCGCGATTAATCGTTTGACAGCCCTAATATATATATATTTTTTTTTTTGTTACCTATTTATATATAGCATCGTATTTTAGAATTATTTATATATTTATTAATATTATGAATAACCTTAAGCTTTTATTTTCATTTTAGTGTAAGTTTTAGTAATTTTATTTTGTGCTTTTGTCATTTTTCATAATTTTTTTACATTTCTATTTAACTATAATTTATTTTTATTTCAGTTTTTGTTTTCAGTCCTTTTAGTA
>NC_137128.1:45154906-45172406 GCF_949319135.1 Squalius cephalus | reverse complement strand
TCCAGTGTCTGCCTCCTTATAGTCGAGTCTTGGGCAACTAAACATTTTATTAGTTGGCTAGTCAAAGAAAAAAACCTTGTGATGAAGTCGGTGAGGGACAGGGGCCGTATTCACAAAGAATTTTAAGGCTAAAAGTAGCTCCTAACTGGCGAATTTAGGAGCAACTCCTAAAAATAATGGGCGTGTCACTCGTAACTTTAGGACTCCTCATTTTTTTGACTAAGAGTAATTCACGAAGCATTTTAGCCCTAAAAGTAGCACCTGGGACAGCTTAAAAGAAGTCGAGAGGACTCCTGACTCACTAAGACCTTCACAAACCGCTTTTTGTGGCGTTTCACATTGCGATGTTTTGAAATGCGTATGCGGCGGCTACAGGAGCTTCCAATCGCGAGGGAACAATTGTGCATTGTAGGCATAATGCAATAACGCCACCAACAACAACCAAAACTAGGCTACTCATTGCATGTAAACTAATTGTAACGTTTCATTGTGAATCAAATTAAAATGTTCTTCTCTTTGCAAACGTAGGCAGAGGCATATAGTGACAGATTAATTCAATAATGTTGCAAAGATATTGCATCAATCCATATGTTTCATTAGGCTATAGGCTATTTGTGTTGCCTTACTCTTTATTCATTTAGGCTATTCATTCAGTTATTCATCATCTTCCGTCCTTCGCACAACTTGTGTAGCGCACGCATTCTCAGACCTGTCACCTGTCACTCATCATCGTAGGGGAGGGGTTTGGAATCATTCCCGCCTTACAATCATCAGCCAATCAAGGTGGTCACTTCAGTCAAGCTCGTGCATGAGTAATGACGTCATCCATAGCAGCGAAGACTCACTCTTAGTTTAGGAGTTGTCATTTTTCTTTACTAAGAGTAGGTCTGAAAGGCGTTGTGAATAACTTTTAAGAGAAAACTCCTAGCTAAAATCTTTTAGTGCGATTTAGGAGTACTCCTAGTTGTAAGATAAAATGCTTTGTGAATACGGCCCCTGGTCTTTAACAGCGGGTCCTTGTGATAACAGTAGGGCTGGGACGACACGCCTATCTCCCGATTCGATACTATCACGATACTTGGGTGCCGATGCGATTGCGTTTGTTTTTTTTATTTTTTATTTTTTAAGAATTGCTATTCTACAAGTGAAGAGCTCTTTTTCCAAAACGTGATAAAAAAAAAAGAGTTTGTCATGTCATTTTGTTGTGTACTGAACCTATTCACTGCTCCATCAACGTTTCATGCCAAATCGCTATATTTCCTTGTTTAAAATGTAGCCTACTGCAAGATGCAGTTCCTTTCCAAACCGCGATAAGTGCCGAACCTATTTTTTAGCCTAAACGCGATGCATCCTCTGGACTAATCAGAATTCTTGCGCCAGACACTCAATTTGCCTCATTCGCACGTCTGCGCCGCGCTAAACGCCTCATTCGCGCCGCAGGACCTCCAGATGCGCGTAAACGCGTCTTTACATTGACAACATGAAAATCACTTGCGCCAGACGCTCGATTCGCGCTTGGTGCGAACACTCACTCTCTCACTCACACAAGGTCATGTCGTGATTTGTTTTATGTAAAGTTGACAATGGTTCTACTTTTTATGGGTTCGACACTTTACTCAGGGTATCCGCGGGGTCTTGAAAAGTATTAAAAGGTGATAAATCAATTTTGGGAAAATTAAGACCCTTAAAAAGTCTTATCACAGCTTTATAAAGTCAAAGTGTGTGAATTTAGTCATTTTTATTAAAAAAACGAACAGGTACATAAAAAAACTAGGCTATTGTGGGTGCGTTCGTAAATTGCCTGTGAGAGCACCAGAGCAGGCGGGCGGAAGTTCAAAAGCACAATGTTTGCGGACGGGGCTCTCTCACTGTTTGTTTGTTCTTGCGCTCTGTCCACTGATCTAAATAATTAGTTGTTACGACGACTTATTTGTTCCCTCGTTTTAATAAATCGTGGACACGTTGAACTAATTCCCTCCTTCATTTTGATTTAACGAATTACAACGTGGCCAAAAACAGTTTGATACTATTAATTAGTGAATGCTAAAGACCTATTTTTTGTGAATATTCAGGTGAATTATTTCGTGGCCACGAATTAATAATAATTATTAAACTGTTTTTCTTCCCTATGAAGATAGCTCTTCAGTGAAGGCCGACTATTCTCGTACAGCTTTTTATTCCTTTTTTTTTTGTGAATTGGTGAATATTCAGGTGAATTGTTTCGTGGCCACGAATTTGAATTAATAGCGATTCTGTAATAAAAAAATCATTTTTAGAATCGTAAAAAAACAAAACAAAAAACGTGATAGGTTCGATCGATTTATTATTTTTATTTTCCCCAGCCCTAGATAACAGTATGTCAGGCAGAAAATCCAAACGTTTGCCTGATATCCATCGATCTCAGATATGGCTTATCATTTGAAACATGTTAGTAGCAACTTAAAGGTGGTATCAGCGATTTCAGGCCCAAACATAAATGATCACATTCATCTAATATTTCGCTAGCTGCACGCCCCATAAGCATGCTGTCAAAAAACCACGTCTCTCTAGGTAGCCTAGGCTCTGAGATCTGCACACAAAAACAGTTGGTATCAGCATCACTCAAAACCAAAATAAATAGTGTTCCAACCAATCATCGACAGGGGCGGGTGTTGTGAGGTTTTGCGCTCGTGCACGGCTGCCTATGACGGCTGCACGCGAAAACCTCACAACACCCGCCCCTGTCGGTGATTGGTTGGAACACTATTTGTTTGGGTTTTGATTGTTTGGCCAAACAGACTGAAAACAGCTGTTTTTGTGTGCAGATCTCAGAGCCTAGGCTACCTAGAGAGACGCGTTTTTTTGACCATGCTTATGGGGCGTGCAGCTAGCGAAATATTAGATGAATGTGATCATTTATGTTTGGGCCTGAAATCGCTGATACCACCTTTAACATGTCTGCTCTCTCTAACGTTAACCTAGATAAATGCATGCTATTATTAGGTGCATATCCAAGTGTTTGTGTGGATTGTTAAAGTATAGTGAGATTACTGCATGAGCCTTTTTTTAGAATTTGAAAGATAAAGATATTGTTTTGATCTCTGATTGTAGTCGTTGAAAACCAAAAAAAGTGGTGTTTAAAGTCAGTGAAAGTCCTGGAATTTCATTTTTACAGGATCTGTATGAACCCCTGAAAAAGTGTCCCAATCAGCCTGATATAACACTGGCTGTTGGTCTCGGCGACAGCACCATTTTATCTTCTGGTTTTCTTTGTTCCTCAGAGTCCACCCTCCACCTGGTCCTGCGTCTCCGAGGAGGAATCATCGAGCCTTCCCTCAGACAGCTGGCCCAGAAATACAACTGCGAGAAGATGATCTGCCGCAAGTAAGACCGCGTGCTTTAAGCCGGTGCACACTGCGCGATTCTGGCCGTCTGAGACAGATTTAGCAAATCCTAAAAGATCTCTCTGATCCTAGGCTAAAATCTGAAGTCTTTGATCGTTAGTTTGACATGTTCACCAACAGCCGATTAATGACGGTTGCGATCAAATTCTGGCAGTTTCAGAAGATTTGACTCTCAGTCCTGCAGTGACTCTCCAATGATGAACGTCAAATTCTTTAATGTTTTTCATCGCTTGTCTTGAAAAACAATGTTAGTCACTGAATGATGTAATATAATCCTAATAATAATAATAATAATAATAATAATATTAATAATAAACTTTATTTTACATAGTGCTTTTAAAGGTCCCATATTGTCAAAACTGAAAGTTTCTGGCTTTTTTCATGATAACAGAGGTCTAGGGGCGATGAAACTACCATACAAGTTTCAAAACAGTCAATCCACAGACAAATGCACACAGCCTGCATAAAGTGGAGCCGTTGTGACTTCTGTATAAGTGTGATGTCAGAACTACTCAGTCACCGCCTTCAGTCATCACCCCCACCAATGATGGGTCACTCAGAAAACAACAGGCCAATCAGAAGAGAGGCTCATGAATATTAAGTAGACAGGTTCTTGGCAGAGCTCCTGAGAAAGGAGCTGTAAAAATATATTGAGATGGTTTTTGGTACTTATACCGCAAATATATATTCTTAAGGACATCAAAACCTAAAATAAAACTTCGGAAAGGTGTAAAATATGGGACCTTTAAAAGTTAAATCTCAAAGCGCTTCACAAAAATAAAAGATAAAAGAGTAATACAATAATATAAAAGAAAAGCATTCATAAAAGTACATTCAAAATATACAATACAGATATAAAATGTTATCAAAAGTTTCATAAGTAAATGGTATATTAAAAAAAATGTGTTAATCAAATAAAAACTACCCTAAAAAAGTAAGTTTTGAGGGAAGCTTTAAAAACACTGAGATTCCGCTTGCCTAATCTAGTCATGTTTTCTTGCGTGTTTGTTTTTAACGCGTCTTGACTGTCGTACAATCGTACAAAGCGGCAATCGTAAAGGACTATTATATATCGCAGTGTGCACTCGGCTTTACTCTGTCTAGTGATGGACCCGTTGAGTTGATCATCTCATGATGTATCCCATGATGCTCTACTCTCAGGTGTTACGCCCGTCTGCACCCCCGTGCCGTGAACTGCCGTAAGAAGAAGTGTGGCCACACCAACAACCTGCGGCCCAAGAAGAAGCTGAAGTAAGCTAGTGTCGATGCTGCGCTTCAGGAACCGCAGGAGATTCTGTGTTCAAATAAAGTCTTGTTGAAAACCGTCGCCTTGAGTTTGTCCATTTATATTGTGCTTTTCCTTGTCTGTGTAAAAATGTTTAACCATTCATACTTCATACTGAAATGGATTTCAGTCAGCGGTTCAGTTTTTTTATTTGTTTTTAAAAGGAAAATCTTCCACATTTTGTACATGTGAAACAGCAAATGTTGAAGCAAATTGTTAAAGGTCTTTTGCAGAGGTTGTAAAACCATAGTATGTGACCCTGGATCACGTCGCACAGGTATATCTGTGGCAATAGCCAACAATACATTGTACGGGGCAAAATTATCCATTTTTCTTTTATTCCAAAAATCATTAGGATATTAAGTAAAGATCATGTTCCATGAAGATATTTAGCAAATTTCCAACCGTAAATATATAAAACATTTACTTTTGTGAGTTAATGCAGCACAGTCGCGAACTTTAAAGGAGATTTTCTCAATATTTAGTGGGTTTTTTTTTTTTTTTTTGCTGCATCAGATTCCAGATTTTCATATAGTATCTCGGCCAAATATCATATCCTAACAATCCATACATCAACGGAAATCTTATTTATTCAGATCTCAGATTATGTATAAATCTCAATTTCAAAAAATGATCCATGTGACTGGTTTTGTGGTCCAGGGTCACATATGGTATATTTATAATATTGGGTTTGGGTACAATATTTGGTCATAATAGGTCTATAATATGCAATATTTTAATGACAGACCAAGAATGCATTAAATTGAACAAAAATATCTCATAATTGGGGCATTTTGCATTTATATACAAGCTATTTTACCCCAAACCCACTTTAAGACTGACCAAGGTCCATTAAACAGTTTCCTAAAGTGAACACTGAAAATTAATTTTTGCATGCAAATATTTCAACTATGATGAATTTGTTGGCCATAAATGTTTTGAAAGGCCAATCCTTCATATAATTCTGAATTAATTCAGTTTGAAACAATACATTTTAGTCAGTGTTTAAGCAACTCCATTTGCTTTGGCATTAAAGGGGTGGTATAATGCGGTTTTCACAAGATGTAAAATAAGTCTCTGATGTCCCCAGAGTGTGTGTGTGAAGTTTTAGCTCAAAATACTCCACAGATATTGTTATATAGCATGTTAAAATTGTCACTTTTTGAGGGTGAGCAAAAACACACCGTTTTATGTCTGTTCCTTTAAATGCAAATGAGCTGCTGCTCCCGGCACAGGGGGCGGAGCTTCAAGAGCTCGTGTCCTTTTACCTCACACACACATGCACTGAACATTTCAAAAACTTTTAGCCTTTTATGTTCAAACCGGAGTCAGAAAGATGGAGAGACTCGAGAAGAAGTGACAACATGTAGACAACATTTCTGAATGGTTAGTTGGTGAATTTATGAAGCTTATGTGTAGTTATCTTCTAGTCACTGATTAGCATATTCTGTCTTGATAATCTATAAATCGTGTTCCGGGGGCGGGGTTTATGTAAATTCTAGGGTTTGTGATGTCACTAACCCGGGAGGAATGTGGTGTAGTCTCTACCAGCCGTTTGTTGTAGTCGATTTCTTTAAAAGCAAATATCTCCCTTTGCTCTGAACTCTGAGAGTCGTAACTTTGCAGATGTTGTTTATGCTCAAACAGCAACATTACACACTAACTAAAGTTAGAAAAGTAAAATCATAATCAACCACCCCTTTAATTGAACAAATGTAATATTTAGCAAAGTTAAGCATATTTAACACAGTTAAATGTGTAGTATGTAACATGAGCTTATGTAACATACTTGTTCCTATTCAAATAAACTTTAATAAATAAAATAAATAAAAACAGTTAAGAAATAGTTTCTTGATTGGAATCTTTGGTTCCATGAAGAATTTTTATCATCCTTGGAATCTTTCGTGCATCTTTCAAATGTTCTTATCACTGAAAGGTTCTTCTGCAAAAACAGACAACCAAATATTAATTTAAACATTAGTTTGACAAGATTTTTGAGCATATGCACGATGACCGAGTAACTCACACTGGTAATACAATGTAAAACAAATTTATTTAGCAAGTTTTCGTTAAACTCAGAGAACATCACACACCGTAACAGACTTGGCTCTGGAGTTTTCCAGCTTGACTCTTAATAGTGTATTATGAAATCTACGGTCATAGTTTTAATCGAGAGCTGCAGAATATATGATCTCCCGCACACTAAAGATGCACGTGTGGAAAAACAAGTCTCTCGCATTCATCCGAGTCAGACTTCTGATCGCTTGCAAGCAGAAATGAGGAGATTCTGTCCTTGAAAAGAGTTCTTGCCACATCCAAATCATAATCACACATGCTTTCATTGTCCAAAAAGATACAAAGCAGTACACATACTCAAGTACCGCATGAAGAAATATAAAAGTTTGCCCCTAAAATCAACGGCGCCGGAAAGCAAACGAACACAAACCCTGTGGTTGTTCAGGCTGTTGGCACTTAACACTGGTTTCTTGTGCTATCAATCACAAATACACTGTAAACGCAACAAGCACATTCAGCATCCATTCCTCAATGAACAACTACAGCTATTCTTATATAAGTATAAACTCCCTTGAGAGATCTTAATATTCTATAATAACAGAGCAATTGTTTATTTCTACCTAATGTATATTTTTGTGGCAACGCTGCAACTATTTAATGCTTTCTATCAATGCTGTCCTGTATCTATCCTAAGCATTCCACAGTATGAAGATTCAAGAGCTGGTCTTTGGTTTACACACTCCAGCTGTGAGCACATCCATATACAGAGAAAACACACACAGTACAGGCATTCAGAAAAAAAAAAATATTTGTAAAAATAATAATTGATGACTTTTTCATATTTTTTGCTCGTCTCTCCCAAAAGTTTGGCATTTGAGCCACAAAGGTATTTGCTACAAGTTAGTTTCGGTTCATAATATTCTATAGTATTTTTTTTTTTAGCTTAATCTTTTAGTGTTCAAAAAAATGTATATGACCTGTACACTATATGTTACAGAAATGGGTTACACTTTTATTTTTAGTTGTCATTGTTACAGTGTAATTATATATTTAAGTACTGAGTAATATTAAACTGCATGTGCTTACTATAGGGTTAGGGTAGGATTAGGGTTTGGTTGAGGGTTAATTGCATGTAATTATGCATAATTTACTGTTATTACTATGGTAAGTGCATGTAACAAGGACTCTGTAAAATAAAGTGTTACCCAGAAACGCATGAAGCTAAATTATTATTGAAATATAATCCTTTTTTAATAGTAATTCTGGGCCGAAACCAAAAAATCAGGATGCACTTGGCTGAAAACAGATTAATAATTAATTAATTAATTAAATGTGTTTAATAATCCAACACTCAAACAAAACTGAGTTGTACAAACATTTAAATTGAACATTATTTTTATTAAATTTGGTTACACTTTATTTAAAGGTGTCATTGTTACAGTGTTATTATATATTTAATTACTGAGTGATATTAATTAACTACATGTACTTACTATAGTTACGGTTAGGATTTGGTTGAGGGTTAATTGCATGTAATTATGCATAATTTACTGTTATTACTATGGTAAGTGCATGTAACATATGTAACAAGGACACTGTAAAATAAAGTGTTACCTTAAATTAATATTATTAAAAAATATAAATTTTAATTATTATATCATAATAATTCAAAATAATAATGTGAATGTAAAAAAGCAAAAATGAATCTTGTGTAAATACGATTATTTAACTTTTGTGCTGCCCTAAACTGAATTATTAATACTTTAAATTATGATTTTTTTTTTTTAAAGAATAGATTCGGAGAGATTTGCAATGCATTTGTGAATAATTTTTCCCTATTGTTCACGATGTGTGACCTCTAATAAATAAAGATGAATACTTGTGGCATCACTAGTGTATCAAAAATAAAGCGTCTCCTCCTGTACCGTAACATCGCTGTTCGTGTTCGACCGACACTGAAGTTATTGCTAGAGTTTGAACAGAAAGTTTTCAGTGCAAAAGAAAGAAAGCAGGAGAAGTGAGAAGATACTGATAGAAACTAGTGAAGCTGAACTACTGAAGCCCTCGACGAGTGTCTCTCACGTCACACTATTTACTGATGAGTTTGACCAGACTCTGTCGAAGGTCGTTGAGGTCGTAGATCTTGACGTCGAGGATCTGGACGACTCTCTGCACCTCGTTCTCGGCGCGCTCGCGATCTTCCAGCGCTGAGGACAGGTTCTGCTCTGCGTTCTGCACGCGCCGCTCCAGATCCATGTTACGCATCTCCAACTCCTGAAAACACATCGCAGAGGTCACAGAGGTCACTGATTTAACAGGAATTAACCCTCTAATGTCATATCGCACGTGCTCTCGTTGTTCAGCGTACACAGCGGCGCATGCTGCATGAAGAAATATAAAAGATACAAACTTATACATAAAAATACCAAAAAATCCTGATTCTCTACTGCACGAAGAAACATAACATATTATCGTATATATAAAAAAATACATAAAACTGATTCTCTACTGCACGAAGAAATATAAAATAAAATATATATAAAAAATAAAGTAAAAAAATAAATAATTATATATGTATTTCCATATAAAAATATATTGGAACAAATATTTACAAATATATATAAACATATATATAAAATATATTTATAAAAAATATAGGGCTGTCAAAAGATTAATCGCGATTAATCGCATCCAAAATAAAAGTTTGTGTCTACATAATATATGTGTGTGTACTGTGTATAATTATTTTCTATATATAAATACACACACATGCATGTATATATTTAAGAAATATTTGCATACATATACTGTATATATATTTATATAGTTTATATTATATATAAATATAATTTTTTTTATATATAAATAACACATTTTTCTTAAATATATACATGCATGTGTGTGTATTTATATATACAAATTTAATTATACACAGTACACACACATATATTATTAAAAACAAACTTTTATTTTGGATGCGATTAATCTTTTGACAGCCCTAAAAAAATATAGAAATATAAAATCTTATAACGTTCCTCCAATAAAAAGTGCTATAAAAATAAATAGAAAAAATATAGAAAAATAAAACCTGATTCTGTACTTCAAGAAGAAAAATAAAATATAAACATGTATATCAAAAATATATAAATATAAAACCTGATTCTTTATTGCACGAAGAAATAGAAAATAATAAAATATATATATATATATATATATATATATTAGTGGTGGGCCGTTATCGGCGTTAACGCGCTGCGTTAACGCGAGACTCTTATCGCGCGATAAAAAAAATATCGCCGTTAATCTATTCTCCAAGTTGGGTTGGGAGCGTTGGGAGCTGGCTCAAGCTACACAAGCTATGATGACGCAATCTACCCGCGGCCGCGAGGAACACCCGGCTGCAACGCATCATATTCGTCGTCATCTTAAGTAAACACGGCTGAAAGTGAAAGCTGGTGTAAAAGATCCGTGCAACATCCATTATGTGGACTTGGTTTGTATTTAAGCCGTCCGACGTAGACTGTGTGGTGTAACAGTTCGGTAAGTTAACACACGACTAATCCGTTCTACCACCTCAAATTCAAAACGAAACATATCACTGAATACCAGCGCGCGCGTATTATTCCCAACATATCTTAGTGAGTGGTGTAGCACATAATCTCTTTTTATTAAAAGCGCCCGATTTTAAGAATCGTTGTTGTGTTTCTTTTTAACTGAAAAGACATCAGTTAGACAATATTCTCATTTTAAATTTGGGGTTTCATAAGCTCCAAGCCATAATAAACATTAGACCTACTTAAGTCTCTGCAGCTAGTGTACTTAAATCTTATTTATCTGCAAAATGATGTTGTATACTTACAGTTTTGCACAATATATGTTCTCAAAACTACATACACCCTTTCCAAAAAAAAAAAAAAAAAAATAAAAATAAAAAAAATAATAAAACATTTAGCAGTTGTTTAGCAGGGTCTGTGTAACCTGTTCTGAAATGGTTTTATAATATCGTTATCGCAAGAGGCTGCAATGTATATCACAATATGGATTTTAGGCCATATCGCCCATCCCTAATTGATAGCCTATAGTACTAGTTGATAATAACATAGGCCTACCTAATGTTGCCTACGTACGGTAACAGTACAGTAGTAACCTTTTACAGTCTATGAGTAGAACAGCTTTCTCAAGCAGTTTGTGATGCACTTTGGAAACAGGAGATGAGCCCCTGGTCTAATGCGCCACCTGTCTTGAGAAACCCGTTCTCAAAGACTTACTTTTATAGTCATTATTTGGGTAGCACACATATTCTGAATGCCTTCGGCAGAATTCAAATGAGCCATTTTAATCTAGATTAATCTAGATTAATTTCAAAATTAATCTAGATTAATCTAGATTAAAAAAATTAATCTATGCCCACCTCTAATATATATATATATATATATATATATATATATATATAAAAAATTATATATATATAATTTTTTTTTTAATATATATATATTATTATTTTCTATTTTCTATTTTCTATATATATATATATATATATATATATAAACATATATATAGAAAAAACATATAGACATATAACATATAAAAAATATAGAAATATAAAATCTTATTCCGTTCCTGCAATAAAAATTGCTATAAAAATAAATAGAAATAATATAGAAATAAACATCTGTGATTGCGAATGCGATTGTGAGTGAGTGATTGTGAATGTGTTTGTTCCAGCACCTGTAGTCTGTGTACGGCTTCTTCTCTCTCTCTCTCCAGCTCATGGTAGTTCGACTTCTTACTCTGGAGAATCCGGATTTCCTGAAATGAATTGAGATGCAATAATGCGCAGAAATCTCTAATACAGCGAGTCCTTGCTGAAAGAGCTGAACTTCTGTGTGTTTTAGCAGGAGTTTGAGCTGAAGATTACAGTGACTTTCAGGAAAGAACATCTGTAGGTCACTGGACTCTCCCCATCCATCAGGAGTGTGTGTGAGTGAGTGTGTTTGTGTGTGTGAGAGAGATAATTTGTGTGTGAGACTCTCTCTGTGTGTGTGTGTGTGTGTGTGTGTGTGCGTGTGTGTGTGTGCGTGTGTGTGTGTGTGTGTGTGAGAGAGAGAGAGAGAGAGAGGGGGGGGGGGGGGAGAGAGAGAGAGGGGGGGGGGGGGGGGGAGAGAGAGAGAGAGAGAGAGAGAGAGAGAGAGAGAGAGAGAGAGAGTGTGTGTGTGTGTGTGTGTGTCTCACCTCATCCTTCGCCTTCAGTAAGTTCTCCAGCTCCTCCAGGGACTGAGTGAGTTCATCTTTGAGCATGTCACTGGGTCCCTGACCACCACCATGAGCCTCCAGCTCCGACACCTACACACACACACACACACACACACACACACACACACACACACACACACACACACACACACACACACACAATAGAACAAAGATTCTATACACAACTCTAGGGTTCTTGACTCAACTTGAAAGAACACGTCTTCAATGATTCCACACAATACTTTTTATTTTTAACAGATTATTTTTACCTAATATTTTCATGCGTTTGTGAAAATGTATTGGACTTTTACATAACAGCCAGTTACATGTAAATATACATAATTTACTGTTACTAATACAGTTAGTATTAATGCATGTAAAGCTGTAAAATAAAAGTGTTAACATGCTATAAATAAAACACAACTACACTGCTATAGCAATCTCTATATGATTGTGAACCCTGTGTAAATATTTATCTTGCTATCCAGACTATGCACAATTTTATTATTATTATTTAATATTATTATTAATGTTATTTTAGCATCGAGATATGGTTATTATAGTTAACAAACAAAATAAAACCATCAAAAAATAGTTGCTTGAAATAAAAATAATCAACAAACTTATTTTATTTCTCATTTTCATTTAGTTAAACTGAAACTAAACTTTAGTTTTTCATCAACTAAAACTGAAATAAAAATTAATAAAAACTAGGGCTGTCAAACGATTAATCGCGATTAATCGCATCCAAAATAAAAGTTTGTTTTTACATAATATATGTGTGTGTACGGTGTATAATTATTTTCTATATATAAATACACACACATGCATGTATATATTTAAGAAATATTTGCATGTATATACTGTGTATATATATTTATATTATATATAATTTATATTATATATAAATATTTTATATATAAATAAATTTTTCTTAAATATATACTCCATACACACACATATATTATGTAAACACAAACTTTTATTTTGGATGCGATTAATCGTTTGACAGCCCTAATAAAAACTATAGACATATTTAAAAAACAAACCAAAAAAAAAACAGCAAAAGTACTAAAACTCGAACTAATATTATAATGGAAAATACAAAAATAAAAATATAAAAATAATAAAACTATAATAGTAATGCAATATTACTAAAATAACACTGACTGAGATACTATTATAATTTTTACTAATATTTCTGAATCAGATTTTTTTCTATCTATATTTTAATTTTAATTTTAGTTAAAGTTTTATTCATTTTGATGTTAAAAAAAGTAAAAATTTTTATAACCATCTCTAGATTTCAATCTCCATCCAACAGAATCCTGAAACACATGAATGTATGAACATCAGTCTGTTATTCACACAAAGCGTCAGACTTTGAACAGAGACTCTTCTGTATGAACGAGTGTCAGAGAAACCTGTCTGGAAACACTCATTCATTCATTTCCTTCAGCTTTAACTCACAGAAGTGTCAGTTCTTGCAGAAAACAGGCTCTTATTGATATCTTTCAGCGACGAGGCTCAGATGAAAGAGGTAATGACTCACTCGTTTCTCTCCTCCCGCCTGTCCATTTCTTTACAAACACACTGATGCGTAAAATCATTTTATAACTTCACTCAGACACATTACACAGAAGCTGCAGCATAATGGCCATCATAAAGCTGACCTACATACACACTCACTGATTATTCACACATTATATTTTAATAATGCATTACAGACAGTAAAGGACACGCTCTTTAACCAGGTGTGATGCGACAAGTTATTAAATATAAATTCAGAAGTATAACGTATAAATGCTGTGCAAAATTACAAACTCAAAGCCAATCAGGTCATATTTGATGTTTAATATACAGCTATAGTACACTATCTCTCATATGTTTGAGGTCGGTATGATTTTTTTTTATGTTTTTGATGACAAGGCTGCATTTATTTTTATAATTATAATTAAATATTATTACAATTTAAAATAGCTGTTTTCTATGTGAATATATGTTAAAATGTAATGTATTCCTGTGATCAAAGCTGAATTTTCAGCATCATTACTCCAGTCTTCAGTGTCACATGATCCTTCAGAAATCACTCTAATATGAGGATTTGATGCTCAAGAAACATTTATGATTATTATCAGTGATGAAAACAGTTTTTTTCAGGATTATTTGATGAATAGAAAGTTGAAAAGAACAGCATTTTTTTGTTTAAAATAAAAAATTTTGTAACATTATAAATGTCTTTACGGTCACTTCTGATCAATTTAATGTGTCCTTGCCGAAAAAAATATTAATTTCTCAAGAAAAAGTCAAATGTAACAAAAGTGGTGATTATGAAGAAATGTTTCTTTGCTTTGAAACAACACACTAAGGATGAATCACCACAATAAAACCAGAAATGTCTTTTAAAGAGGACCTGTCATGCTTTTTTCCATGTTCATCTTCTTCTCTGAGTTCTTCTCTATATCAGAGTCAGTGTTTCTGAACTCCTGAAACGCCTCCATTGTAGTCTTGAGTTTCTTCCGGGAACGAACACGTCACAATATTCCTCATTATAATAATTAATACGCAGAATAAAGGGGCGGGGCCTGGTTGAGTTAGTTAGTAGTGTGTTAAACTGGCGGTTATGGGAAGGGGCGGGACATTTCCCAAACACACTCGAAGCGCTCGACCAATCACAACACACTGATCCAGCCGACCAATCAGAGCACAGTGTGCTTTTCAGAAGGAGGGGCTTCATAGAGACAGGAACTAAACAGAGCGTTACTGACAGACTGGGAAGAGAGGAGCCGCAAAAATGGAGAATATGGGGAATGTAATGTGGTTTTTGAACATTGAACTGTGAAAACCTGTTCTAGTAGAGCACGAAAAGAAAATCAAGACTTTATAAAAGGGCATGGTATGACCTCTTTAATAAGGCCCTGAGGACAATCAAATGTTTCTCAACACCATCTTTTATTCCATCCATTCAAGGTAAATGCAGTGCCTCTCTATCCTAAAACATTATAACCAAAAACACTCTCACACTCACACACACACAGTCACACTCACACTCACGAGGTTTTGGAGAGCCTTAAGAGGGACTGGCTTATTTTTAACCATGTAAAGTGCAAAAAAGTTTCCCAAACGAGGGTCTGGCAGCTTCCCCTGGTGATATTTCAGTCCTCCGAACTAGGCCATTGAAAGTAGGATATCGCTGTCCTACAAACCACCCCACATCTCTCTCTCTCTCTCTCTCTCTCTCTCTCTTACACACCCCCTCTTCTCTCTCTCTTTCTCTCTCTTTCTCTTACACACCCACTCTCTCTCTCTCTTTCTCTCTCTCCATCTCTCTCACTCTCTCTCTCTCTCTCTCTCTCACACGCTCCATCTCTCTCTCTCACACACTCCATCTCTCTCTCTCTCTCTCTCTCTCTAGTCCCTTAAGACATGAACCATTTTCAACCACCTGGTCGCCTGTTCTCGTCCCAAAGAGACGGAGCGAGATCGAGGGCTACCTCTCTCAAACACGAGTCCTGTTCTGAAGCGATAATGAGAGCAAACGGTGTGAAGAGAGACACGGAAAGGGTGATGATGACAATCCCATTCGGATCGATAGAGAGTCGGACCATTTCTTGCAGTTTTTTTGCTTTTGAATTTTTTTAAAATTAAGATTCATTTAATGCTTTTGAAAAGGTCTCTTCTGCTCACCAAGGCTGCATTTATTTAATCGAAAATACAGTAATAATGTGAAATATTATTACAATTTAAAATAACTGTTTTCTATGTGAATATATAGTAAAGTGTAATTTATTCCTGTGATCAAAGCTGAATTTTCAACATCATTACTCCAGTGTCACATGATCCTTCAGAAATCATTCTAATATGATGATTTTGCAGTTATAATCAATTATTGGTGTGCAATTATTTTTTAATAATGTTTTTTATTAATATCAGCGTTAAACAGAACAGAGTTTTTGCTGCTTACATGACCATTTTTGACAGGATTCCTTTCAATGAGCAGCATTTGTTTAAGCTTTGCCATCATAAGAATAAATTACATTTTTTAAATATTTTCCTTTAAATACTATTTTACAGTGTCATTACAGCATAAAAGACTTCTTTCAAAAACATTCGAATTATTTCAAACTTTTGACCGGTAGCGTAAATGTATTAAAGTCACCCTGTAGTCAATAATTTGATCCCCTAAAAGTCATCTTTGATCACCAAAATTACGTTTTTTCCTTACATTTCTTTTTCTTCATGGCTTAAAATATCTTGAATGTAACTCGACACCCTTGCCTCATTTAGTATGCGCGGTTCTATGAATATGCAAATGAGCCCCGCCTCCACTCACTCACTCAGCTCAGAGATCCACTGGTTGACGATCACACGTTGATCTGATTGGTTACAAGGTAGTTTGTGACGTCAGAAACACCAGCGATTTCAAAGCGTGTCTTTGGTTCACTGCAGTTTTAAGGAGGAAATACTCCTTGTTATTTTTCCATGTTACATTGAAAGCATCTTATATTCTATATTTTCACCTGATCTCGTAATCTCTCGGTCTCGTCCTGATACGCCGCCAGCTGTTTCTTCCACTGCTCCACGTTGGCGTTTGCCTCATGAAGCGCCGCCACTAGTTTAGAGTTACTGTCCTGTAAAGTGAAGAGCTCCGCCTCCAGGTTCATCTCACAGATTGACCTGTAAGAGAAACGCTCAAAACATTCAATGTGTCGGACCATTTTAACCCTGTTGACTTTTAGTTGTAACCCTAAAATGAGCAACAGTTACAGGGACTAAATAGTCTTTATTTTCCTTATTACAGAGACAAGGTTAGTTCACTTCAGAATTAAAATGTCCTGATAATTGACTCACCCCCATGTCATCCAAGATGTTCATGTCTTTCTTTCTTCAGTGGAAAAGAAATGAAGGTTTTTGAGGAAAACATTCCAGGATTTTTCTCCATATAATGGACTTCAATGGGGTACAAACGGGTCGAAGGTTCAGATGTCAGTTTCAATGCAGCTTCAAAGTCTCGACATGATCCCAGCCGAGAAATAAGAGTCTCATCTAGACAAACCAGCTGCCATTTTATAACAAAAAATAAACATTTATATATTGTTAACCACAAATGCTGGTCTTGCACTAGCTGTGATGCGCCACACATTACGTAATCATGTTGAAAGGTCACGTTTGTGTTCCGGTTTAAAAAGGGTGAAAAACTCCATCTCATTTTCCCCTCTAACTTCAAAATCGTCTGACATTGTTGATTTACCTTTTATTTATTTGTTTTGTTTGTAAAGGGCGTTTGACTTAGTCTTTGCTTTGTAAACACTGGGTCTGTTCTTCCGCCTACGTCACTCTTGACCTTACAACGTGATGATGTAATGTGTGGCGCATCACAGCTAGTGCAAGACCAGCATTTGTGATTAAAAAGTATATAAATGTTTATTTTTTGTTATAAAATGACGGATGGTTTTGCTAGATAAGACTCTTATTCCCCGGCTGGATCGTGTCGAGACTTTGAAGCTGCACTGAGACTGACATTTGAACCTTCAAACCGTTTGGACCCCATTGAAGTCCATTA